>NC_091149.1:34118364-34222158 GCF_041381155.1 Argopecten irradians
GTGTGTTACATGATGATGTTGTTTCTGCAATGGGGGTGTTACATAATGATGTTGTTTGCTGCAAGTGTGTTACATAATGATGTTGTGTTGCTGGCAATGTGTGTTACATAACGATGTTGTTTGCTGCAATGTGTGTTACATAAGAAATTGTTTGCTGCAATGTTGTTACATAACTAATTGTTTGCTGCAATGTGTTTTACATAACGATGTTGTTTTACTGCAATGTGTGTTACATAAATGATGTTGTTTGCTGCAATGTGTGTTACTTGATAGATTTGTTTTGCTGCAATGTGTGTTACCATGAATATTGTTAGCTGCAATGTGTTACATGAACAATTGTAGTGGCTGCAATGTTTGTTACATAATGATATTGTTTCTGTAAAAAAAACCAATGTGTGTTACATAATGATATTGTTTGCCTGCCAATGTGTGTTACATAACGATATTTGTTTGCTGCAATGTGTGTTACATAAGGATGTTTGTTTGCTGCAATGTGTGTTTACTGAAAATATTGTTTGCTGCAATTGTGTTTCATAATGATATGTTTTCTGCAATGTGTGTTTACATAAGATATTGTTTGC
Source organism: Argopecten irradians (assembly GCF_041381155.1). Taxonomy (NCBI): domain Eukaryota; kingdom Metazoa; phylum Mollusca; class Bivalvia; order Pectinida; family Pectinidae; genus Argopecten; species Argopecten irradians. The sequence continues at coordinate 34,118,946 of NC_091149.1, forward strand.
TGCAATGTGTGTTACATAACATAATTTTTTTTTTTTTTTTGCTGCAATTGTGTGCTTACATAATGATTGTTTGTTTGCTGCAATGTGTGTTACATAAGATATTGTTTTGCTGCAATGTGTGTTTACATAATGATATTGTTTGCTGCAATGTGTGTTACATAATGTTTGTTGTTTCTGCACATTTGTTACATGATGAATGTTGCCTGCCATGATTTACATGATGATATTGTTTGCTGCAATTGTATACATATGATATTGTTGCTGCAATTGTGTTACATAATGATTTGTTTTGCTTGCAATGTGTGTTACATAATGAATTTTGTTTTGCTGCAATGTGTGTTACATATTGATGGTGTTTTGCTGCAATGTTGTTACATAATGAAAATTGTTTGCTGCAATGTGTTTACATAATGATATTGTTTGCTGCAATGTGTGTTACATAATGATTGTTTACTGCAATGTGTGTTACATAAAGATATTGTTTGCTGCAATGTGTGTTACATGATGATATTGTTTGCTGCAATGTGTGTTACTTAACGATATTGTTTGCTGCAATGTGTGTTACCATGAATGATAATTGTTAGCTGCAATGTGGTGCTTACATAATGATATTGTTCTGCAATGTTGTTACATAACGATATTGTTTGCTGCAATTTGCAATGTGTGTTACATAATCAATATTGTTTAGCTGCAATGTGTGTTACATATCAATATTGTTAGCTGCAATGTGTGTTACATAATGATATTGTTTGCTGAGCAATGTGTGTTACATGATGATATTGTTAGCTGCAATGTGTGTTACATAATGATATTGTTTGCTGCAATGTGTGTTACATAATGATATTGTTTGCTGCAATGTGTGTTACATGATGATATTGTTTGCTGCAATGTGTGTTACATAATGATATTGTTTGCTGCAATGTGTGTTACATAATGATATTGTTTGCTGCAATGTGTGTTACATAATGATATTGTTTGCTGCAATGTGTGTTACATAATGATATTGTTTGCTGCAATGTGTGTTACATGATGATATTGTTTGCTGCAATGTGTGTTACATAATGATATTGTTTGCTGCAATGTGTGTTACATAATGATATTGTTTGCTGCAATGTGTGTTACATAATGATATTGTTTGCTGCAATGTGTGTTACATAATGATATTGTTTGATGCTGCAATTGTGTGTTACATATATTGATATTGGTTTGCTGCATTGTGTGTTACATAATGATATTGTTTGCTGCAATGTGTGTTACATAATGATATTGTTTGCTGCAATGTGTGTTACATAATGATATTGTTAGCAGCAATGTGTGTTACATAATGATATTGTTTGCTGCAATGTGTGTTACATATTGATGCCGATGGATTGTCGTAACACACTTTCGTTACTTAACTCGTGTATTGGAATTTATTTTTGTATCTAAACTTCTATTTTCTATGTTCGACATTTTTATTCGATCTAGTTTTGGTGAAACTACACCAACATGGGATTCGCTAAAACTTTTTATCACAACTTGAATATTCACTAGCTGTCTTACAAACAAATTATATCTTTAACTAATTACTACATGATATTAAAATGGTTAGTGATATTTTTTGTTTAAATCCGTCGAATATGCAAACCTGGTGTTTAAGTTATCAAATTGTTGAATGCCAAACACTGTGTACACCTTTGATACATATGGACACAAAAAAATATCGCACATGACAACTACATGTAATACTTTACGGTTTACATGCAGCTGAGTGTAATGGTTACCGAAGGCAAGCATAAACTTAAGCGAGATTTGTTTTGTTTCTTTCCAAAAAATATCCGATTACTATATATATAATGCACTGGATAATATCATCAATTATGCTGAGAAGGCAGCATACTTCAATTGTTTGATTAATTTACCCGCATTGTACAAGTTGCAAGAGATAACTCGGAATATTCAATTATGAAATATATATTTATATCATATCTCGATTCATAAACAATGCAAAATATTTATTAAAGTTACCTTTGATAGAGTTTTCAGTTATACATCCTATTATATACTATCTTAACCCAAACAACATTCAGTAGCCTATTGTAGCGTGCTGGTTAAGGCAGCGTTTGACTTTGAAGACTCATTATTTCCCTGACTCATTCGCACATAAGTTCGGACACGTACATCTGTATTCCAAGTGGTACCTGTCAAAAACCTGGTCCTGAGAAGGTCATTTTTGTAATATTTTTTATTATGATTCGTTGACCCACATGTCACCTCCAAGCGGACACCTGACGTGTTGGATTGCTGTGGGGAAGCCTCTGGCCTATATTCTACAATTCTCATGATAAAACTTTATTGTTTCTTATGATCTGTCAGTCTTAAAGCCATCCTATTGTCCTTCCTATAATCGTAAACTCCAAGCAGGAAATACGTCTGTGTAACGTACTCATAGACCCATAGACAACAGGGGACTATATGGACCTCAGAATCAAACCAAAAATATCAGGAATCCCTACGGAAACTATATAGTAATATAGTCCCTAGACTATAGGGGACTTTAACCACGTGTATTGATACCGTCCCAAATAGGATGCATGGAAACAGTCACAAGATAAGGAGACTAAGTTATTCATCATGTATCTCTACGTTTACTATATAGTAATACAGTCACATAGACTATAGGGGACTTTAACCACGTGTATTGATACCGTCCCATCAGGAATCACTACGGATACTATATAGTAATACAGTCACATAGACTATAGGGGACTTTAACCACGTGTATTGATACCGTCCCATCAGGAATCACTACGGATACTATATAGTAATACAGTCACATAGACTATAGGGGACTTTAACCACGTGTATTGATACCGTCCCATCAGGAATCACTACGGATACTATATGGTTATACAGTCACATAGACTATAGGGGACTTTAACCACGTGTATTGATACCGTCCTATCAGGAATCACTACGGATACTATATATAGTAATACGGTCACATAGACTATAGGGGACTTTAACCACGTGTATTGATACCGTCCCATCAGGAATCACTACGGATACTATATATGGTTATACAGTCACATAGACTATAGGGGACTTTAACCACGTGTATTGATACCGTCCCATCAGGAATCACTACGGATACTATATAGTAATACAGTCACATAGACTATAGGGGACTTTAACCACGTGTATTGATACCGTCCCATCAGGAATCACTACGGATACTATATAGTAATACAGTCACATAGACTATAGGGGACTTTAACCACGTGTATTGATACCGTCCCATCAGGAATCACTACGGATACTATATAGTAATACAGTCACATAGACTATAGGGGACTTTAACCACGTGTATTGATACCGTCCCATCAGGAATCACTATGTTTACTATATAGTAATGATTTACAATCGAAGGATACCATTTCAACGGGTTTTTTTTTAATATTGATAATATTTAAAAAAACAAATTCACATTGCTCTGTAGACGTTCTTTTACATCAAACATTAAAATTGGTTTCATGAATATCAAATTATGGTCGTCACAACTAGTTTCCCTGACGAAATTATCCTTCTGTTAACATAAGTATTTATTTTCTTCGATTATAGAGTGAGGTAATTTTTTGACGTAGAATACAATTGATCCTCCAGTACAGAAACTTATGAAAAATACATAAAATCGTTAGGTTAGATGTCATTTTCCGGAACTAGTTAGATAAAGAAAATATCAATATTTTACTTTTTACTATTGTTTTCCTCAGTATAGCTGTGCTTCTTATTGATTGAGTCATGTTTCAATGGGACAATGTAGTAAGTTTGGTCAATATCCACGAAGCTTAACATAAATGTATTGTTCCAGATTCCTTATAAGACAAAACTCATTGACCACAGAATTACATATTCAATGGATACAGGTACAGTTACTACTCTGTAACCATATCCGACCTGGTGTTACATAAGTTGTGTAAATGCTATACATTCGTATTTAAAAATAAATGTAAGATTTATACAATATAAAGAGTTGTTTGTCTTTGCCTTTTAACTTTAAACGAGGATTTGTAAACACGATCTTCCCCCAATACGCATTACTCTTCGCCATTGTCAATAGACAGTTTGCACGTAGCACTTCAGTCATATATACATAGACCATAACTTGAGTGCGTTATTTCAAGATATCACAGATGTCAACAAAATGATATTTTTACAATGATTTTTTTGTCAATCCTATCTGATGACATGATGTTCGCGAGAGTCCAATTTTGATGTAGTTTAGCCACAACTCGAACAGGATATCACGTGAATAATCAACTTATATCTAAGTGTATGGTTTTCAGTAAATGCCCATGGTAGCGAACGGATAAGTTGTAAAATATGAAGACACGAAACGTTGTATACGTAAAAATAAAATGGTTTTACAATAGTTCACACTACCTGACGTGTTGGAGTGTCGTAAGGAAGGCCCTGACCTACACGAAACGTTGTATACGTAAAAATAAATGGTTTTACAAAAGTTCACACTAACTGACGTGTTGGAGAGTCTCACGGAAGGCCCTGACCTACATTCCAATACCCTCGTAAAACAATTCCGAGTTTCGTATGATCCGTTAAACATATCATATTGGTCATTATTTATGTAGTGGTCAGTAGTAACTATGTGCACATGTCCATGGCCCGCAAAACACACAAAAGCTTAGCTCTTCACCAAAACTACAAGATCAAGTATATACTTTAGATTCATTAATTGAAGCACATGTAGTAACGGGCATTGGTATATATTATATTTATTTGTACATATTGAAACATATCATAAATTAAAAGACAGAAACTTACCATATTGCAATGCACTTTTCCTTTAAGTTAACAAGGCGTTTAGATCAGTAACGCTTTCATTTTGCACATAAGCCCTGTCAAAACCTCGAAATCACATGTTTTATATATTGTACACTTAACAAAAAAGTTAGCGAATTTAAATGTGGAACATTATGGAGAATGGTAAAAAGGTATTTATTTGATGTTTCAAATGTAATACAATACTGAATACCTTAATAAAACTAATAGGTCTGATATACATAATGTATCCCGAAAATCCTCTGCAATACCTCCTATCCGTACATAGTACGATACTATATGGGGACACTAGGCTATATTCTCCAAGCTCACAAGGAAAGACACCTTTTAGGCATAATAATCTTTCCACGCTCTTTAATATGAATGTGGATTTACATTTGTGATAAAGTTTCAACTGTCCAGCTACATCTAACATACGGCGTGGACATAGATAAAATGTCGCAGTATGACGGGGTCAGTGTAAAGGTCGCTGACCATCGGTCAGCTGGCTTCACAATAAAACATAACGTCCGGCTGTCATAATAGGGCGTTACTTTATACATATCGGATTACGCCTGACATTTACAGTCAGATATTATATGGAAGAGCATGGACATAAGAGAGGGTGTCTGTGAAGTTCACATATAGTACTATTATAACAACCGTTTTACAAATGTACGGTCGTATATAAAGGGGACAAGTCTGTGGTTCACCATATAGAACGAATGTGACTGAAGGCAAGGCCTTAAAGGGCGCAACCAGATGTTTCAGTAACCTTTTATTATGCCATGTTAAAAATTTCAATTTATGGAAATAATGGAGCAGAATTTTCTATTTATTTTTCATTTATATATTCAAACTCTATCCTTGGTCGGAAAAGCTTTATTTGAGAAGGAAATCCACATAAGAGGAAGACGAATTTTTTTATTTCCGTAAAAGATATTCCGGTTTTGGTCAGCAGACCATATTGGAAGGTCGTCTATCACTTGAACGCTTACATATAAAGAGCAATAGCACTGCGCTTCTGCCGGATGAAGATTACGTTCGTCGGATTATTAAAGCGTTTGAACCGCTTGGTTATATAATGAGCTGACTTTAAAGCACGCTGATGGGATGTTTTAGAAAAAGGCGGCCGCAAAATGTAGCTGTCAGTGTGTAGGATTGAATTTGAAGAATGTATTTTTTTCATATATTTTCATGTATGTAAAACCTTAAAAGAGCTTCGCACTTCGTGGGCTGCGCCCTTATAATCAAAACAGCTTTATGTATATAAAGGGATTATATTTCGCTTTTATGTCAGCAATGCTTGCATGGAGCAATTCCGCTAAGAATACATGGGACACGTTCATTAAAAGTTGTACTGGCTGCAATAACATACTTATCTGGTAAATAATGGAACTGGTGCTTTTATTTATCAGCATGTTGAAATACAGGGAAAATGTTGTTCTTTTCTCTTTTTTGATGCCGTTATGATATAAATTACTAAGTGGACGTCTTGTTAAAGCTTGTAAAATGTCAAGGGATATATAGGTTGATGATTAATCCAAGAAACAAATATCAATTGTGTGGCTGTTTTGTTATTGTTGTTTTGAATGATGTCATTCTACCGTATGACTCAAGCCGAATTATTAAATACACACGAAACTGTCAAACTGTTCCATGGCTAACGCAACAAGAATCCAAACCTCCATATCACCCACATTTATAAGATTTTAACATGATGGTAAACATATGGATATGTATAGTCCGCCTTCTACCAAACCTGCTGTAAGAGAAATTTAGATTTGTTGTTGACGTTAAAAAGGAAGTTGCTTTGATAAATTACAAAATGAATGTTACCTAAAGATGTTTATCTAATTCTCCACTGTCAAATGCCATGAGTTTAATTACCATTGATGTATTATTTATGAATATAAGTATATTTTGCGGAAGTGAACAAAAAAATAAATGACAAAACATCTTGACAAACTGACCTATATTACGTCAAATATCTATTTATATAAACAAGAATATACTAAATGTGTTTGTACTGTTTTTAATTATTATTAAGCTAATGATAACCGTGTCCGGATAAGTGTAGGCTACATTAAGGAACTATAAACTACTAAGCATTTAATTACCAAGTAATGGGCACCTGTATAATTATCATAAACGTTAATGATTTATTTGTTTATTTATATCTGATTCTTTTGGCAGCGTGTAATAAAATAATTGTTTACTACTTAAGATTATGTGATTGTTACCGTGTTAACAGGTACTTAAATGACTGTTATCTTTAGTAGGGATGGTACAAAAGCACGGACGACCATCAGCTGTCAAGTAGTTTCCAACGACTGTATGTACTAATACATATTAACTTTATTTCCATTCAACTTATTTGATTTACGTGCTTGCATTGACATTATTAGTCAGGGAAGATTTCACAAATTATACGTGTAGTAAAGGATAACAAATCGGCTTTATTTTCCTCTCATCCATTATCTGTAACGATTTACGTTATCATCAAACTGGTGTATCGCAGTGCCAAAGCCGAAACGCTGTGTTTGTGACATATAAATGTATATATTCCTGACATTAAATACATCGTGTGTGAAAAAGATTCGCACAGCATTTAAAACGGTTTGATACCAAAATGAGTTGCGTGTTTTTACAAATGTTGAATTTATGTTAATACTGTAAATATGAACATAAGCCACATTATATTACCGGACTTCTAATGATGAAGATATTTAAAAATTGACATGACTTTAATCTTTAGAACAAAGGAATGCGAAATACATTGTAACAATATGTTTTTTCTAGAACGGTATCAGAGCCCGTCAACTTTAGTGATTAATATTTAATTTAGAATTAATAATAGATGTATTAAAGAGGCATTCGACACGAGTTACATGACTAAGTGGACGTGATCAAACTACTGTTAAGTAATGATCATCATCAAAGTAATATTCAATTATCATATCTACTCATCGTCCAAATCATTTTATTAAAAAAAAATGTTGATTGTCTAATCCCAGGAATGATATCCTCTGTTTACCTTTAATAACCGTAATGTTTAAATTAACTGTTGATTGTCTAATCCCAGGTAAATGATAATGTTTATAACCGTATATGTTTAACATTAACTGTGATTGTCTAGATCCCAGGTAAATGATATCCCCTGTTTTACCTTTAATAACCGTAATGTTTAACATTAATGTTGAACTCTAGATCCCAGGTAAATGATGTCCCCTGTTTACCTTTAGATAACCGTAAGGTTTAACAATGATTGTCTAGATCCCTGTTTACCTTTAATAACCGTAATGTTTAACATTAACTGTGTTGATTGTCTAGATCCCAGGTAAATGATATCCCCTGTTTACCTTTAATAACCGTAATGTTTAACATTAAACATGTTGATTGTCTAGATCCCAGGTAAATGATATCCCCTGTTTACCTTTAATAACCGTAATGTTTAACATTAACTGTTGATTGTCTAGATCCCAGGTAAATGATATCCCCTGTTTACCTTTAATAACCGTAATGTTTAACATTAACTGTTGATTGTCTAGATCCCAGGTAAATGATATCCCCTGTTTACCTTTAATAACCGTAATGTTTAACATTAACTGTTGATTGTCTAGATCCCAGGTAAATGATGTCCCTCTGTTTACCTTTAATAACCGTAATGTTTAACATTAACTGTTGATTGTCTAGATCCCAGGTAAATGATGTCCCTCTGTTTACCTTTAATAACCGTAATGTTTAACATTAACTGTTGATTGTCTAGATCCCAGGTAAATGATATCCCCTGTTTACCTTTAATAACCGTAATGTTTAACATTAACTGTTGATTGTCTAGATCCCAGGTAAATGATATCCCCTGTTTACCTTTAATAACCGTAATGTTTAACATTAACTGTTGATTGTCTAGATCCCAGGTAAATGATATCCCCTGTTTACCTTTAATAACCGTAATGTTTAACATTAACTGTTGATTGTCTAGATCCCAGGTAAATGATATCCCCTGTTTACCTTTAATAACCGTAATGTTTAACATTAACTGTTGATTGTCTAGATCCCAGGTAAATGATATCCCCTGTTTACCTTTAATAACCGTAATGTTTAACATTAACTGTTGATTGTCTAGATCCCAGGTAAATGATGTCCCCTGTTTACCTTTAATAACCGTAATGTTTAACATTAACTGTTGATTGTCTAGATCCCAGGTAAATGATATCCCCTGTTTACCTTTAATAACCGTAATGTTTAACATTAACTGTTGATTGTCTAGATCCCAGGTAAATGATATCCCCTGTTTACCTTTAATAACCGTAATGTTTAACATTAACTGTTGATTGTCTAGATCCCAGGTAAATGATATCCCCTGTTTACCTTTAATAACCGTAATGTTTAACATTAACTGTTGATTGTCTAGATCCCAGGTAAATGATATCCTCTGTTTACCTTTAATAACCGTAATGTTTAACATTAACTGTTGATTGTCTAGATCCCAGGTAAATGATATCCTCTGTTTACCTTTAATAACCGTAATGTTTAACATTAACTGTTGATTTGTCTAGATCCCAGGTAAATGATATCCCCTGTTTACCTTTAATAACCGTAATGTTTAACATTAACTGTTGATTGTCTAGATCCCAGGTAAATGATATCCTCTGTTTACCTTTAATAACCGTAATGTTTAACATTAACTGTTGATTGTCTAGATCCCAGGTAAATGATATCCCCTGTTTACCTTTAATAACCGTAATGTTTAACATTAACTGTTGATTGTCTAGATCCCAGGTAAATGATATCCTCTGTTTACCTTTAATAACCGTAATGTTTAACATTAACTGTTGATTGTCTAGATCCCAGGTAAATGATATCCCCTGTTTACCTTTAATAACCGTAATGTTTAACATTAACTGTTGATTGTCTAGATCCCAGGTAAATGATATCCCACTGTTTACCTTTAATAACCGTAATGTTTAACATTAACTGTTGATTGTCTAGATCCCAGGTAAATGATATCCTCTGTTTACCTTTAATAACCGTAATGTTTAACATTAACTGTTGATTGTCTAGATCCCAGGTAAATGATATCCCCTGTTTACCTTTAATAACCGTAATGTTTAACATTAACTGTTGATTGTCTAGATCCCAGGTAAATGATATCCCTGTTTACCTTTAATAACCGTAATGTTTAACATTAACTGTTGATTGTCTAGATCCCAGGTAAATGATATCCCCTGTTTACCTTTAATAACCGTAATGTTTAACATTAACTGTTGATTGTCTAGATCCCAGGTAAATGATATCCCCTGTTTACCTTTAATAACCGTAATGTTTAACATTAACTGTTGATTGTCTAGATCCCAGGTAAATGATATCCCCTGTTTACCTTTAATAACCGTAATGTTTAACATTAACTGTTGATTGTCTAGATCCCAGGTAAATGATATCCTCTGTTTACCTTTAATAACCGTAATGTTTAACATTAACTGTTGATTGTCTAGATCCCAGGTAAATGATATCCCCTGTTTACCTTTAATAACCGTAATGTTTAACATTAACTGTTGATTGTCTAGATCCCAGGTAAATGATATCCCCTGTTTACCTTTAATAACCGTAATGTTTAACATTAACTGTTGATTGTCTAGATCCCAGGTAAATGATATCCTCTGTTTACCTTTAATAACCGTAATGTTTAACATTAACTGTTGATTGTCTAGATCCCAGGTAAATGATATCCTCTGTTTACCTTTAATAACCGTAATGTTTAACATTAACTGTTGATTGTCTAGATCCCAGGTAAATGATATCCCCTGTTTACCTTTAATAACCGTAATGTTTAACATTAACTGTTGATTGTCTAGATCCCAGGTAAATGATATCCCCTGTTTACCTTTAATAACCGTAATGTTTAACATTAACTGTTGATTGTCTAGATCCCAGGTAAATGATATCCCCTGTTTACCTTTAATAACCGTAATGTTTAACATTAACTGTTGATTGTCTAGATCCCAGGTAAATGATATCCCCTGTTTACCTTTAATAACCGTAAAGTTTAACATTAACTGTTGATTGTCTAGATCCCAGGTAAATGATATCCCCTGTTTACCTTTAATAACCGTAATGTTTAACATTAACTGTTGATTGTCTAGATCCCAGGTAAATGATATCCCCTGTTTACCTTTAATAACCGTAATGTTTAACATTAACTGTTGATTGTCTAGATCCCAGGTAAATGATATCCCCTGTTTACCTTTAATAACCGTAATGTTTAACATTAACTGTTGATTGTCTAGATCCCAGGTAAATGATATCCTCTGTTTACCTTTAATAACCGTAATGTTTAACATTAACTGTTGATTGTCTAGATCCCAGGTAAATGATATCCCCTGTTTACCTTTAATAACCGTAATGTTTAACATTAACTGTTGATTGTCTAGATCCCAGGTAAATGATATCCCCTGTTTACCTTTAATAACCGTAATGTTTAACATTAACTGTTGATTGTCTAGATCCCAGGTAAATGATATCCTCTGTTTACCTTTAATAACCGTAATGTTTAACATTAACTGTTGATTGTCTAGATCCCAGGTAAATGATATCCCCTGTTTACCTTTAATAACCGTAATGTTTAACATTAACTGTTGATTGTCTAGATCCCAGGTAAATGATATCCCCTGTTTACCTTTAATAACCGTAATGTTTAACATTAACTGTTGATTGTCTAGATCCTAGGTAAATGATATCCACTGTTTACCTTTAATAACCGTAATGTTTAACATTAACTGTTGATTGTCTAGATCCCAGGTAAATGATATCCTCTGTTTACCTTTAATAACCGTAATGTTTAACATTAACTGTTGATTGTCTAGATCCCAGGTAAATGATATCCTCTGTTTACCTTTAATAACCGTAATGTTTAACATTAACTGTTGATTGTCTAGATCCCAGGTAAATGATATCCCCTGTTTACCTTTAATAACCGTAATGTTTAACATTAACTGTTGATTGTCTAGATCCCAGGTAAATGATATCCCCTGTTTACCTTTAATAACCGTAATGTTTAACATTAACTGTTGATTGTCTAGATCCCAGGTAAATGATATCCCCTGTTTACCTTTAATAACCGTAATGTTTAACATTAACTGTTGATTGTCTAGATCCCAGGTAAATGATATCCTCTGTTTACCTTTAATAACCGTAATGTTTAACATTAACTGTTGATTGTCTAGATCCCAGGTAAATGATATCCTCTGTTTACCTTTAATAACCGTAATGTTTAACATTAACTGTTGATTGTCTAGATCCCAGGTAAATGATATCCTCTGTTTACCTTTAATAACCGTAATGTTTAACATTAACTGTTGATTGTCTAGATCCCAGGTAAATGATATCCCCTGTTTACCTTTAATAACCGTAATGTTTAACATTAACTGTTGATTGTCTAGATCCCAGGTAAATGATATCCCCTGTTTACCTTTAATAACCGTAATGTTTAACATTAACTGTTGATTGTCTAGATCCCAGGTAAATGATGTCCCCTTGTTTACCTTTAATAACCGTAATGTTTAACATTAACTGTTGATTGTCTAGATCCCAGGTAAATGATATCCTCTGTTTACCTTTAATAACCGTAATGTTTAACATTAACTGTTGATTGTCTAGATCCCAGGTAAATGATATCCCCTGTTTACCTTTAATAACCGTAATGTTTAACATTAACTGTTGATTGTCTAGATCCCAGGTAAATGATATCCCCTGTTTTACCTTTAATAACCGTAATGTTTAACATTAACTGTTGATTGTCTAGATCCCAGGTAAATGATATCCCCTGTTTACCTTTAATAACCGTAATGTTTAACATTAACTGTTGATTGTCTAGATCCCAGGTAAATGATATCCCCTGTTTACCTTTAATAACCGTAATGTTTAACATTAACTGTTGATTGTCTAGATCCCAGGTAAATGATATCCCCTGTTTACCTTTAATAACCGTAATGTTTAACATTAACTGTTGATTGTCTAGATCCCAGGTAAATGATGTCCCCTGTTTACCTTTAATAACCGTAATGTTTAACATTAACTGTTGATTGTCTAGATCCCAGGTAAATGATATCCTCTGTTTACCTTTAATAACCGTAATGTTTAACATTAACTGTTGATTGTCTAGATCCCAGGTAAATGATATCCTCTGTTTACCTTTAATAACCGTAATGTTTAACATTAACTGTTGATTGTCTAGATCCCAGGTAAATGATATCCCCTGTTTACCTTTAATAACCGTAATGTTTAACATTAACTGTTGATTGTTGATCCCAGGTAAATGATCCCGTTTACCAGTAATGTTTAACAAATGATTGTCTATCCCAGGTAAATATATCCCTGTTTACCTTTAATAACCGTAATGTTTAACATTAACTGTTGATTGTCTAGATCCCAGGTAAATGATATCCCCTGTTTACCTTTAATAACCGTAATGTTTAACATTAACTGTTGATTGTCTAGATCCCAGGTAAATGATATCCCCTGTTTACCTTTAATAACCGTAATGTTTAACATTAACTGTTGATTGTCTAGATCCCAGGTAAATGATATCCCCTGTTTACCTTTAATAACCGTAATGTTTAACATTAACTGTTGATTGTCTAGATCCCAGGTAAATGATATCCCCTGTTTACCTTTAATAACCGTAATGTTTAACATTAACTGTTGATTGTCTAGATCCCAGGTAAATGATATCCCCTGTTTACCTTTAATAACCGTAATGTTTTAACATTAACTGTTGATTGTCTAGATCCCAGGTAAATGATATCCCCTGTTTACCTTTAATAACCGTAATGTTTAACATTAACTGTTGATTGTCTAGATCCCAGGTAAATGATATCCCCTGTTTACCTTTAATAACCGTAATGTTTAACATTAACTGTTGATTGTCTAGATCCCAGGTAAATGATATCCCCTGTTTACCTTTAATAACCGTAATGTTTAACATTAACTGTTGATTGTCTAGATCCCAGGTAAATGATATCCCCTGTTTACCTTTAATAACCGTAATGTTTAACATTAACTGTTGATTGTCTAGATCCCAGGTAAATGATGTCCTCTGTTTACCTTTAATAACCGTAATGTTTAACATTAACTGTTGATTGTCTAGATCCCAGGTAAATGATATCCCCTGTTTACCTTTAATAACCGTAATGTTTAACATTAACTGTTGATTGTCTAGATCCCAGGTAAATGATATCCCCTGTTTACCTTTAATAACCGTAATGTTTAACATTAACTGTTGATTGTCTAGATCCCAGGTAAATGATATCCCCTGTTTACCTTTAATAACCGTAATGTTTAACATTAACTGTTGATTGTCTAGATCCCAGGTAAATGATATCCCCTGTTTACCTTTAATAACCGTAATGTTTAACATTAACTGTTGATTGTCTAGATCCCAGGTAAATGATATCCCCTGTTTACCTTTAATAACCGTAATGTTTAACATTAACTGTGGATTGTCTAGATCCCAGGTAAATGATATCCCCTGTTTACCTTTAATAACCGTAATGTTTAACATTAACTGTTGATTGTCTAGATCCCAGGTAAATGATATCCCCTGTTTACCTTTAATAACCGTAATGTTTAACATTAACTGTTGATTGTCTAGATCCCAGGTAAATGATATCCCCTGTTTACCTTTAATAACCGTAATGTTTAACATTAACTGTTGATTGTCTAGATCCCAGGTAAATGATATCCCCTGTTTACCTTTAATAACCGTAATGTTTAACATTAACTGTTGATTGTCTAGATCCCAGGTAAATGATATCCTCTGTTTACCTTTAATAACCGTAATGTTTAACATTAACTGTTGATTGTCTAGATCCCAGGTAAATGATATCCTCTGTTTACCTTTAATAACCGTAATGTTTAACATTAACTGTTGATTGTCTAGATCCCAGGTAAATGATATCCTCTGTTTACCTTTAATAACCGTAATGTTTAACATTAACTGTTGATTGTCTAGATCCCAGGTAAATGATATCCTCTGTTTACCTTTAATAACCGTAATGTTTAACATTAACTGTTGATTGTCTAGATCCCAGGTAAATGATATCCCCTGTTTACCTTTAATAACCGTAATGTTTAACATTAACTGTTGATTGTCTAGATCCCAGGTAAATGATATCCTCTGTTTACCTTTAATAACCGTAATGTTTAACATTAACTGTTGATTGTCTAGATCCCAGGTAAATGATATCCCCTGTTTTACCTTTAATAGCCGTAATGTTTAACATTAACTGTGGATTGTCGAGATCCCAGGTAAATGATATCCCCTGTTTACCTTTAATAACCGTAATGTTTAACATTAACTGTAGATTGTCTAGATATCCCAGGTAAATGATATCCTCTGTTTACCTTTAATAACCGTAATGTTTAACATTAACTGTTGATTGTCTAGATCCCAGGTAAATGATATCCCTCTGTTTACCTTTAATAACCGTAATGTTTAACATTAACTGTTGATTGTCTAGATCCCAGGTAAATGATATCCCCTGTTTACCTTTAATAACCGTAATGTTTAACATTAACTGTTGATTGTCTAGATCCCAGGTAAATGATATCCCCTGTTTACCTTTAATAACCGTAATGTTTAACATTAACTGTGATTGTCTAGATCCCAGGTAAATGATATCCCTGTTTACCTTTAATAACCGTAATGTTTAACATTAACTGTTGATTGTCTAGATCCCAGGTAATCTCTATCTCTCTAACAGTATACCACTATCTCTAACAGTGTATCTATACCTAACAGTCTACCTACTATATCTCATTAACAGTATACCACTCTCGACTAACAGTATACCACTAACTCTCTAACAGTATACCATTATCTCTCTAACAGTATACACTATCTCTCTAACAGTATACCACTATCTCTCTAACAGTATACCACTATCTCTCTAACAGTATACCACTATCACTAACAGACATATCACTACTATCTCTCTAACAGTATACCACTATCTCTCTAACTACCACTATCTCTCTAACAGTATACCACTATCTCTCTAACAGTATACCACTATCTCTCTAACAGTATACCACTATCTCTCTAACAGTATACCACTATCTCTCTAACAGTATACCACTATATCTCTAACAGTATATACCACTATCTCTCTAACAGTATACCACTATACTCTCTAACAGTATACCACTATCTCTCTAACAGTATACCACTATTTCTCTATCTTAACAGTATACCACTATCTCTCTAAACAGTATACCACTATCTCTCTCAGTATACCACTATCTCTCTAACAGTATACCACTATCTCTCTAACAGTAACCACTATCTCTAACAGTATACCACTATCTCTCTAACAGTATACCACTATCTCTCTAACAGTATACACATATACCACTCTCTAACAGTATACCACTATATCATCTCTAACAGTATACCACTATATCTCTAACAGTATACCACTATCTCTCTAACAGTATACCACTATCTCTAACTACCACTATTCTCTAACAGTATACCACTATCTCTCTTAACAGTATACCACTATCTCACTAACAGTATACCACTATCTCTCTAACAGTATACCACTATCTCTCTAACAGTATACCACTATCTCTCTAACAGTATACCACTATCTCTCTTACAGTATACCACTATCTCTCTAACAGTATACCACTATATCCCTAACAGTATACCACTATCTCTCTAACAGTATACCACTATCTCTCAAAGTAACAGTATACCACTATATCTCTAACAGTATACCACTATCTCTCTAACAGTATACCACTATATCATCTAACAGTATACCACTATATCTCTAACTGTATACCACTATATCTCTAACAGTATATCACTATCTCTCTAACAGTATACCATTATCTCTCTAACAGTATACATTATCTCTCTAACAGTATACCACTATATCTCTAACAGTATACCACTATCTCATTAACAGTATACCACTATATCCCTAACAGTATACCACTATATCTCTAACAGTATACCATTATCTCTCTAACAGTATACCACTATATCTCTAACAGTATACCATTATCTCTCTAACAGTATACCACTATCTCTCTAACAGTATACCACTATCTCTCTAACAGTATACCACTATCTCTCTAACAGTATACCACTATCTCATTAACAGTATACCACTATATCCCTAACAGTATACCACTATATTTCTAACAGTATACCATTATATCCCTAACAGTCTACCACTATATTTCTAACAGTATACCATTATCTATCTAACAGTATACCACTATATCCCTAACAGTATACCATTATCTCTCTAACAGTATACCACTATCTCTCTAGCAGTATACCATTATATCTCTAACAGTATACCATTATCTCTCTAACAGTATACCACTAGGGGCCGCGGTGGCCGAGTGGTTAAGATGTCCCGACATATTACCACAAGCCCTCCACCTCTGGGATGCGGGTTCGAATCCCATGTGGGGCAGTTGCCAGGTACTGACCGCTGGTCGGTGGTTTTTCCTCCACCAACAAACCTGGCACGTCCTTACATGACCCTGGCTGTTAATAGGACGTAAAAATAAATAAACCAAACAAAAGTATACCACTAGCTCGCTAACAGTATACCACTATATCTCTAACAGTCTACCACTAGCTCACTAACAGTATACCACTAGCTCACTAACAGTATACCACTAGCTCACTAACAGTATACCACTATATCTCTAACAGTATACCATTATCTCTCTTACAGTGTACCACTATCTATCTTACAGTATACCATTATCTCTCTAACAGTATACCACTAGCTCACTAACAGTATACCATTATCTCTCTAACAGTATACCACTATATCTCTAACAGTATACCACTATCTATCTAACAGTATACCATTATCTTTCTAACAGTATACCACTAGCTCACTAACAGTATACCACTAGCTCACTAACAGTATACCACTAGCTCACTAACAGTATACCACTAGCTCACTAACAGTATACCACTAGCTCACTAACAGTATACCACTATCTCTCTAACAGTATACCACTATCTCTCTAACAGTATACCACTAGCTCACTAACAGTATACCACTAGCTCACTAACAGTATACCACTAGCTCACTAACAGTATACCACTAGCTCACTAACAGTCTACCACTACCACTAGCTCACTAACAGTATACCACTATCTCTCTAACAGTATACCACTAGCTCACTAACAGTATACAACTATCTCACTAACAGTATACCACTAGCTCACTAACAGTATACCACTAGCTCACTAACAGTATACCACTAGCTCACTAACAATATACCACTAGCTCAGTAACAGTCTACTAGTAGCTCATTTACAGTTTACCACTAGCTCTCCATTTTTAACGTAGTACTTTTTTCTTAATTGTCTCTTTTTTCTCCGCTTTCTTACCATGACATGTTAAATGGCCTCGACAGTAAGTAGGACGTAAACTAGAAATAAACCAAAACTCATTATAAACTAAACCTCATTTGTCATGTATTGCACTTGTATATATTATTTTAATTATGAAGTTGACAGCAAGTGGTAATCCAAACTGCAGATCTCACAGTATTGATATGTAGATTTATGATAAGCTGTCTAGAGAGATGTGCACGAGATATATAGCACAGACAGTGCAGTTTGTCTATCGATATGACAGTGTAGCACGCTTACATACTAATTAACATTTGGCTATATCTGACATTATATCTGTGTATGATGTTAAAGCCTCTTTATGTAATAAATAGGACACTATGTTATATTTACTTATAACGGGATTTATTCACCAGTAAAAGTGGTCTGCAAAGACAGTTAATATGCATACATTATATTGATAAATATGTATACAATATGTTACAACATTCAATCCTTCATGCAGCAATACATGCCGGACAATGTAAAATGTTAATAGACCAATTTTACACAATCTATTCAAGAAATATACATTCTTTGACACATAATGGTGTTTATATTTTTGTTAACCAAGAATAGTGTGTGTCGACAATTTTATAAAACTTATCCGATTGGGTAATCTATTACTTGATCATTATAAAAATCTAAAATAGGAGTCGTTGACGTGATGTTCAGATAAATATTCCGGACATAGATTTATTAATGATGTATTTGCCAGTTAATGTTTTGTTATCGTTGTTCTGCTTGTAAACACCACCACCAGGTGTACACAATTGTTTGTGTATATATAGTAATAATGAGCAGTTCACGTCAGCCGCCCCTGGTACACGATGTGTAGGTGTCGCTCACATCCACCGACACTAAATAAATAATCAATAAAATCCGGAAGCGGTATAGCACGAAACTAACGCCTCATTTCTTTCGTCCATTTTTTTTGGTGCGGAAATGAGAAATTGTACCTTGTAATGGAAGAACCACTAGTACTTTTGTAAAAGGCTAAAAACCACAATAATGTTTAAATGCGATCATCATATATTATCGACAATACTGCATAAATTCTCAATTCTTGTTTATTATATGACTGTATTTTCTTACAACTTACAAGATAGAAAACTATCATCATATGTTCGTTAGATGGTAAATCACATAGGCATTTCGTACTTCAAAAATATATTTATCAGATGTCTATATAACGATAAACAGTCAGTCAAACAAATAGCGGATCAATATCAGAGCTGAATATTGTGTTTGACGTATTTACGAGAGTTCCTGTGACTTATAGGGAAATGACCACAATACCACCCAGATATAGCTCTAATACATAAACCGACACATTTATAGATATCGAAGTACCTCATGAGTTATGAAGACATTCTGATTTGTCGTTAAGTAATGAGACATAGGACGTAATTTGTAGTGATTACAAAAATGCGCTACAAACCAAAGTTTAACGAAAATTGTCGTAATTTTATTAATTTGACTGCAGTACTTCCTTGCTGCAACACAATTCAATCCATTTACTCGTGTAACATGTTGTCATGAATGTTGTTTTAAATAATGAAGTTTTTAATGAATGTTTATAACTTAACCACGCGAAACTACAAATATGTATTAAAGATGGTAATATTAAAACAATTCAAAGATAAATATCACCTTCAAGAAATTTTCTAATTTGTAATTAGATTGGACACCAACATTTCAACAACGAAAAACCATAAACATTATGACGTATCATGATTTAAGTTGGATTATCAACAACATCAAAGGTTACCTAAATTACATTGGATATCAATACAACATCAAAGAATATCCTAAATAACATTGGATATCAACAACATCAAATAATACCTAAATTACATTGGATATCAACAACATCAAAGAATATCCTAAATTACATTGGATATCAACAACATCAAAGAAGTATACATAAATTATGGATAATTGGATATCAACAACATCAAGAAATATCCTAATTAAATTGGATATCACCAAAATCTAAAGAATATCCAATACATTGGATATCAACAACACAAATTGATATCAACAACATCAAAGAATATCCTAAATTACATTGGATATCAACAACATCAAAGAATATCCTAAATTACATTGGATATCAACAACATCAAAGAATACCTAAATTACATTGGATATCAACAACATCAAAAAATACCTAAATTACATTGGATATCAACAACATCAAAGAATATACCTAAATTACATTGGATATCAACAACATCAAAGAATATCCTAAATTACATTGGATATCAACAACATCAAAGAATGGATATCAACCATCAAAAATATCCTAAATTACATTGGATATCAACAACATCAAAAAATACCTAAATTACATTGGATATCAACAACATCAAAGAAATATCCTAAATTACATTGGATATCAACAACATCAAAGAATACCTAAATTACATTGGATATCAACAACATCAAAGAATATCCTAAATTACATTGGATATCAACAACATCAAAGAATATCCTAAATTACATTGGATATCAACAACATCAAAGAATATCCTAAATTACATTGGATATCAACAACATCAAAAAATACCTAAATTACATTGGATATCAACAACATCAAAGAATATCCTAAATTACATTGGATATCAACAACATCAAAGAATATCCTAAATTACATTGGATATCAACAACATCAAAGAATATCCTAAATTACATTGGATATCAACAACATCAAAAAATATCCTAAATTTACATCGGATATCAACAACATCAAAGAATATCCTAAATTACATTGGATATCAACAACATCAAAGAATATCCTAAATTACATTGGATATCAACAACATCAAAGAATATCCTAAATTACATTGGATATCAACAACATCAAAGAATATCCTAAATTACATTGGATATCAACAACATCAAAGAATATCCTAAATTAATTGGATATCAACAACATCAAAGAATATCCTAAATTACATTGGATATCAACAACATCAAAGAATATCCTAAATTACATTGGATATCAACAACATCAAAGAATATCCTAAATTACATTGGATATCAACAACATCAAAGAATATCCTAAATTACATTGGATATCAACAACATCAAAGAATATCCTAAATTACATTGGATATCAACAACATCAAAGAATATCCTAAATTACATTGGATATCAACAACATCAAAGAATATCCTAAATTACATTGGATATCAACAACATCAAAGAATATCCTAAATTACATTGGATATCAACAACATCAAAGAATACCTAAATTACATTGGATATCAACAACATCAAAGAATATCCTAAATTACATTGGATATCAACAACATCAAAGAATACCTAAATTACATTGGATATCAACAACATCAAAGAATATCCTAAATTACATTGGATATCAACAACATCAAAGAATATCCTAAATAAAATTGGATATCAACTACATCAAAAAATACCTTAATTACAATTTGGATATCAACAACATCAAAGTTACACAGTTATGCTAATGAAGATAACATGACTAAACCAATGCTGAATTTAGTTAAAGTAATAGAAGTTACTATTGTCAATACCAATTCATTATTGCAACTTAGATATGAAACATCGTGTTGAACTGGTAAAACGTGATTTAAGATTGTGATTAGATATTTGAATGGTGATGGAGGTAATAATAGACCTCGTTATTATAAGTCAGACCATTCAGGGATTGTCAAACTCCCTACATCACAACATTACTGACGCAAGTTATTGTCCACATATATATAATAACAAACAAATACATCAGTCAATAAAGAAGCCTCGATTGACAATGACCATTACAGAGCATATAACCCTATCCCCTGTTGATCACATTAATTTTATATACGTGTAAGACACGGTTACTAAACCGCTTCTGACGCACATAATGATCTATTTAATTAATAATAATTTACTATTATGGAACAAATAAACAAGGAACTGTTAGATAAATTATCACCACAATAACTGAACGGAAACATTTTGGATGAATTACATATACTTATCACCAACACGTGTATCAGACGTACGTAGCACACCACAGGTGTCGTACAACCGACATCAACAAGTAAACACTAATTAAATTACGGGGATTTATTGTTTACGCCTCTGTTAATTTGACAGGTAGGACAAGAATGGAATTCTTTAGAAAATTTGTAATTTTAGTCAAGTTAAAGAATATTTCATTATATCAATTTGAAAGTGGTTTTAACTGATATTAGAAAACGCTTTGGACATCTGGTTACAGGATAATTAACATGTAAATAAATCATCGTCAGACCTAAATCAGGAGACCAGCCCTTACTGATCATCTACAAATACAGATACATCGCTAGCTATCAACACCATCATTATGTTATCACTCCTAGATAATTATGTATTAAGGTTATCTTTAAATCTACAGATACTGATTTTCTGTGGCCATTTCAGCAAACATCACTGGATTACGTAAGTAAGCCACTACAGGTCCTGACACTAATGGTAGTGATAGGTGTCTGTTCTCCCGAGTGACACGGTGATCGTGATCACTCCATGTTCATCGTCTGTTCCTTTATCACGATCTGTGATTTACACACACAAAGTCAAGTGTCTATAGCAGGATTGCATCATATAAATATCCCCTATTTTTGATTAGGGGGTCAACATACATACATAGTTAATTCAATTTCTTCTTGATTGAAGCCCATACTTCAAAGGTTTTATTTCGTCTTTTTTCTATGCATAGATGTGGTCAATCAACTTTGGCTGTTTCCCAAAATCTATTTAGAGTGAAATATGTACATTTCAAGACACGTCGTGTTAGCAATAATAATACACTTTATTTAGGGTCGATTATACGTTGATTCAGATAACCTTACCACGTATTCGACATAATGATATTTACAATATAGGCAGGACATAAAGGCAGCAATGTTTTGTATACGGACTTTTTAATTGATAACCACCTATCTCAAATATATTTTAGAAACACTATAATTAATCCTTTTATGTTTATTAATGTTTAGACGGGACGGCATGAATGAGTGTTAACATTATGAGGTAAATGTTGATGTCTTAAACGATTGTTTGATTTTGGTCAAAGTTTATAAATAAACAAAGAAGTTTTTAACTATTTTATCCTCAAATGAGGATGTGCAAATGGAGTTGTATAAAGTGATTGTTTCTATATCTGGTGATGTTGGGAGGAACATATAGTCCGACAACATTATAAGAAAATGATTTCCTTTTGTGACTTTGATGTGTTTTTAGTTTATTTCTTCTATTTTAAATGCACAAGTGCATGAGCTGCAATATTACATCTAGAGTTATTTATCGTTCTTTATTTTAAGTACAACATCACCACTACCTTATCAAAACCACTACAATTAGATACTGGTGAACAAATGGTCATTAAAAGTACTAGATCGCCACTCTAATTTAAAAAAAAACACCTGTTAAGTCAAGCACGTTCATTAGCCATTAACTACATCGGTTTTATTTTCAACGTTAAACCATTTTTCATGAAAAAACGAAATTAATATCAGTTTTTTGCTTGCTCGATGTTTAGAAACCGTAACTCACCGTATGACATTTATTATGGTACTAATGTGTCCATAAGCTATAATTAATACTAATTAAATTATAAATTATTAGCAACACGATTTTAACAAATGAATCACTTAAAGAATGTAGCGAAAGATATCACTACCATGTACCATGCTGATTTTTATATTACTACAACTCAGAATGTATGTTTGAGTTTGACGTCTGTCATTGCTCAAAGAGAGTTGATGTTTTATCTAAATGGAGGTCTATGGAAACAATAGACATCAGATAAAGGAAGGGTAGTACTTCAAAGGATTTACCTGGAACAGCTAATGACACGGTGTACTTTATCATAAATGTACACCATGATTTACATAACTGAAAGTAAAGAAAACAATTTTATAAAGATATCTCTTTTTACCATAATTGGAATACATTCCTATCGTTTATTAATTAAACTCTTATAATTAAAACTATACGAATGAATGGAATGCCAATGAAATATAACTCAGTATACAGAAGTTTGATTGCTTGGTAGGAAAATTTAAGAATAACAATTTGAAAGAAATGTCAGCCTTTTACTGAGGATGAGGTCCTGGATCAGGATTGTAACCTTTATTAATTAAATCAATAACGCTATAAAGATATACATACAAGCATGACTGAAATGTCCATGTTAATGATAATGAATTCGTAACATAGCTCATCTATTAAAGATTGCGAGGCTACATGGATAATAAAGTGGGAAATAGTCATCTATGTTTGCATAACTGATTTGATGGAATGCTATACATGTTTATACGTGTCAATAATACGCAGTTAACACCTTTAGAAACAGCATTGCAATATTGATATATGGAAAATACCACAGTGATTTAGATATAAGATAACAAGCCAGCAAGATGTATTTTAATTGTGCTGAACTTACAAATTATGTAACGGACTGTCATAGCAGGACTCTGTTATTGCACTTGTGTATCAATACTTGTATCGATATGTGTATCAATACTTGTATACACAATACTTGTATCGATATGTGTATCAATACTTGTATACACAATACTTGTATCGATACATGACTATCGTGTTCACTGGCTTGTATACACAATACTTGTATTGATACATGACTATCGTGCTCACTGGCATTAAATCGAGAGTTCCGAACACGGTATTGATTAGTTGCATTTGATTTGTCAAACCCATCAGGACATTTGACAACATTTTGTGTGAATGATAATACAGACACTGTGTTAGTAATTCAATGTTATAATTTGTGACTATTTGGGATAGAAGCCTTACAAAAAGATAAACTACCAGCAATCAAAACAAGCGGAATTTTAAATCACAACAAAATGGCATTAATTAAGGATTAACTTCATTTTAATTGATTTTCTGTGTAAATTATATTGGCGGAGGGCGTGTATCATTTAATTTAACACATGCTTGATATCTTAAGGCGAATCTGGCAATATATGTAAGTGAATTAATTACATAATCGGTGAATAGTTTTGTTTGATATCCAAACCTCTGTATCTAATCCTTTCTGATATGACAATAAATTTTAATGAATTATCCACGACATTTTTGATTGTTTTTGATTTGATTAAAGAAACGTGTTACATGTTTATGACTTGAATTGTTCATGCTACCAGTGTGATGTGATTACATAATACAAGTGTAATTGATTATGACTTTACGTACGTCCCATTTACGTATTTGTGTGATTGATTATGACTTTACGTACGTCCCATTTACGTGTTAATATAAAGTAATTGTGTGATTGATTATGACTTTACGTACGTCCCATTTACGTGTTAATATCAGTATTTGTGTGATTGATTATGACTTTACGTACGTCCCATTTACGTGTTAATATCAGTATTTGTGTGATTGATTATGACTTTACGTACGTCCCATTTACGTGTTAATATCAGTATTTGTGTGATTGATAATAACTTTATTAACTTTACGTACGTCCCATTTACGTGTTAATATACAGTATTTGTGTGATTGATTATGACTTTACGTACGTCCCATTTACGTGTTAATAACAGTATTTGTGTGATTGATTATGACTTTACGTACGTCCCATTTACGTGTTAATATAAGTATTTGTGTGATTGATTATGACTTTACGTGCGTCCCATTTACGTGTTAATATAAGTATTTGTGTGATTGATTATGACTTTACGTACGTCCCAAATATTTGTGTGATTGATTATGATTTAATGTACGCCCCACTTACGTGTTAAGGATTAATATGACATCTAACGTCCTAGTACCAGTTTATACTGAACTTGTTGGTCCTGATATTTCCAATTCTCAAATTTCACCGACTAGACTCTACTTAAATTGTAATTTGATAGTTTGATTTCAGTCCGTTGTCGCTCAATGTTGATGCCAGAAATGAGAGTCTGCATAACTTTTGCACTTCACACGACAGCATTTTGGATATTTTGTTCATGTATTTGTATGTTTTAAACATATAATGTGGACATTTTCGATGATATGATTATGTTTGTGTATAAGAAAAAGGCAAATGGTCTTTAGCGAACTTCATAACGATATAGTAACAAAAATAGAATATGTTGTATATGGTAATTAGTTGTACACCTGTCGATGTCTAAATAGATCAGCCGTCGATGTGCTGATCAAACTGACGGAAAGCCTACACACCCACTCTGTTTAAAGAGAATGTAAAACCTGTTTAATCAAAGACTATTACATGAGATCAGATGTGTTGTCACGTGAAATGCCAGCAAATTCATACTTAACATTTATTAAGTCACCTATTAAGAAAAAAATAGTTTTGGATCAAACTGTCCTGCTAAATGTTAATTAAGACCATATGACTTGTGAGATACCATCAAATTAATATTTAATATTTACTCAATCACCTGTCAAGAAAAAAAAGGTTTCGGATCAAACCATCTTGCTTAACATTAATTGTAATTGTTCGTTTATTCTCTGCTCGATGTCGAACGAACTTAATTTTGAATGACACGTGAGACCTTGGGAACAGGTTTAAGAAGGGCGTAAGGGTTATACAGTACTCCCTGTCGGCTTCTGATGAAATCCGGGTTGGGTTTGTTTTCTATATTACCTTTCTATGATGACGGTCATCAATAATCCTCAGTTTATACCACAAGTATGTGTGGGAGTGACAGTAAGAAGTGTTCTGATAATCATCAACGATATCCCACAGACGACGTTACGACATTCCGAGACACGAACTACACAACCCAGATGATAGGTAGTCATGAACTTTACTATATATATAACCTGCCAGGAATGGTTTTGTTTATTCAAATTATACAACAAATGATGTTAGAAGGAATTAAGAAACAAATTTATTAAAAAGGGAAAGAACTTGATAAAATACGCTGTAATTGTTTTATTGAGAAGACATGATGAAATTATCAAAATAAACATCTAAAAATACTAAAACAATATGGTGTATTCAAAGATTATTGAAGCGAAAGAGATGTGACCAACATGGTATTGTGTAACCTCCCTAACATTCCATACAAAAATATAAAATGCATATAAGGAAAATGGACACCTGTGCAACAGAGATTGTCATAATATCACATATCTAAGTGTTTTGTCCTTTGGCGTCAAACTACAAGTCCTGTATTAGAATGTTTAGATGGAGGAGACTCGTAATTATCGACACCTTGATGTGCTGAGGCTGACCACATTGACCACATATTGGATATTGATGGAGGTGGTGCCATCTGGTACTAATTTCCATATGTAAGCCATCACCGCGACAAATCGGTCATGGTAAATTGCCCACGCATTATTCTGTATTTACCACAATGTGTGTGTAAATAGAATAATCTATGTAATAAAATTGTAGTGTCACTTGTTTGATTAGTGTTTATTACTCCAGGTGTGGGAGTGTTTACGGATGATGTGGTCGGTGATGTGGTCGGTGATGGATGGATAGATGTGATTATCAGCCCAATGACAATGTGTCTATACATTGTATATAGCAAATATAGATAGAGCAGTCAATTATAGTGTATAAAAACAACACAGAGATGACGTAATCGTTTATTGAGTAGAGTATAAACACAACAAAGAGATGGCGTGATCGTTTATTGAGTAGAGTATAAACACAACAAATAGATGACGTAATCGTTTATTGAGTAGAGTATAAACACAACAAAGAGATGGCGTAATCGTTTATTGAGAATATAAACACAACATAGATATAACGTAATCGATTAGTGTATAAACACAACACAGAGATGACGTAATCGTTTATAGAGTAGAGTATAAAACACAACATGGCGATGACGTAATCGATTATTGAAAATTGTATAAACACAACATAGAGATGACGTAATTGATAATTGAATAAATATGATCAACGAATATATTCTGAAAGCATAGCTTTGTAAATAAAAAAGATATATTTGAAATACGGACATTTTCATCGGGATCACCATATTACAAGTATGGGACAATGAAGTAATCCCAGTTGTGTGGATAAAACGTGTCTAATTTCCGAGGCGATTTACCCCTTTATCAAGACACACAAAAATGTCCCGTATTACTGTTCGTATCATACTATGTAATCGTGTTCGTTTTGTGTGTTTTGATAAAGGGGCAGATCGCCTCGAAAATTTGACATTTTTGTTTTGTTCACACGGTTGGAATGACTTCATTGTCCCATATTTACCATTTGAAGTAATTCGTATCCGACAGACTTACGTTTGATGGGATCCTGTGTCCTCTGGAAATCCTGTTGATATTACTACTTGACCCATTTTACATATACATTTACATATACATTTAGATGACCAAATTAACCATTACTGATTAATCACTTCCCAGTCAATGTTATTTTCGGCATTATACATTGTAGTCTAAAGCTGGGATTATTAACTTTACCAGCACGTAGAGTATTTATCAACTTTTGGTAAAAATCACAATCGTTTTGCTTGATTGGCAACATGTGTTGTATTTCTCAAATATAAAATGAATTTAATGAAGATCTTACAGTATTTGTATATTTCTTTTCGACATTTAATGACAATTTCTGGAATGTTGACCTGCAATGGTTCATGTGCCCAGATATGTTACTACGAACGGAGATTTTTTTGTAGCAAGTTCGAAACCGATTTTCACACTTTCCGATAAATGATAACCAAGCACAACTAAACCTGTCTAATGCCTTGTAACACGAAGGACAAAAACATTCCACAAATACAGATTAGAAATCTTGTCAATTAATGTAAACGTTCTATGAATTAAGGATATTCAATGCTCTTAGTTGTTAAGAGAAACCAACCATCTAATGCCATCTTCTTACAATTTCTCCACTATATATAATGATTACATTTACATTATATATTATGATGATAATAAAAAATATTGTTAGAGGTATCTTCATAACTCCAACTGTTTTGAAATCAGAATGATTGTTTTAGTGTTCCAGCAAAATTTATATTATTAACTTACTTATATTAACTATTTTACGTCGGGGGAACAGGGACACACACAGTTTATTTTCTCTAAAAGTAATTACTAGGGTTACTTTTAGAGAAAATAAACTTTGTGTGTCCCTGTTCCACCGACGTAAAATTGTTAATTTCTATATGTCATGTCTACATTGTCGAAAAATGCGAAAATTAAATTAAATTATATAAATAGCTTGTATTGATAATAATAAAGTCTTTATTTATACTTGATGACAAAATGAGTCAAAGACTCGTGTAACATTTGGTCAAGAAAATGTACAGTATTGACAAATCAAGACATTTAACGTTTAGTCAAGTGTATATAAAAATGTACAGTATTTACAAATCAAAACATTTCACGGAGCATAAATTAAAGTTAAACTATAATGAAGATGCAATAAGTTAATAGTACATTTGAATGAGTCCAGAAAAACTTACTTACACTTTGTTTAAAAGATAAAAATGATGTGGCATTCCTAACATGATCAGGTAAAACATTTCAAGTAGAAGGATCCTGGTAATGTAAAAGATCGCTGAAACTTTTTAGTTTTAAATGATGATAAATAAAATAGATTATTTGTTACTACTCTAGTAGAAGTGCATTTAAAAGTGTTCAAATAGTCTGGGGTCAAGCCATGCAAAACTTTGTACATCAAACTGACTGGTTGTACAAAACAAGTTTAAAAAAAAAACTAGTTCCACAGTTTAAACATATCACAGAATGGCGTATCAAAATCACACTAGCTGCTCTTTTTAGAAGTTTGTCAAGTTTGGCAGTATAATTTTGTGAAGTATTTCCCCACACATTTGCACAATAGTTAAAGATGCTCCACCGCTGACAAATGGTATGTTTTCACTATCAAATACAGGAGCAGACAAATTAGTATTTTTCTTCAGTTACAAAGGTTATTTACTTTACACCATTATCACCATTGACAGTTTGAGCTTCTTTTTTTGCTTCAAACTAAAATTACAAAAAAATAACTAATTGCATCCCGAAAAAAATCCGTGGCACTAAGTATTGTATGGAATGAAGTACTGAATGCACATGCATCAAAGGCAAGATACTTTATTCTATTATTTTTGTGTTAATTAGACATACATATACACGATTAAACACCAATTATCCAAGTGATTAATATCATATATGCTCTGTCGGCGGTGGCCATCTTAAAATGTGGGATGGCAAAACAGTTAACATATGGTAAACATGAAAAGTGACTTAGTAATGGACTCAAGCGTTTCATTTAAAACTGTAAAAAGGCAGCTTTCTGTACACATAGCTAATGTGACAATTCCTGGGTAAACATTGATACGCGTTGACACCAAGCAGTTTTTTTCAGATTTTACACATTTTCAATTACAGAGTCATTTATAACAGTATTAAGACTTCTATTTTGTCTACACTTGCGTTGATGAGTACCAATCAACATAACTTTTGTTTTTTTCTGTATTTATACAAATTTGGTTCGAACTACACCAATCAGAAATACGTTGTCCACCTGCATTTAATTACAACAATGACTTTATCCGAATACATAACTATGAAATCATCAGCGTACATATAGGCGTTACAGCCTTTCTTAAGTATAGGTAAACCATTTACATGTAAAATCCTTGTGGTACACCAACGGTAAGCTTCTGTATATCACTCAAGAATTGTTAAAACTTAATTATTGTCTGCGATCGATCGAGAACCAGTAACAGGGTGAAAAAGAGAAAAAAATTGTAAAGAAAAGGTTAGACATTTTCAGTGCAGCCGTATAACTGAGTGTTTCAAGAAAATTGGGCCTGTGGGCAGTTTTCTATGGGATTTTTAACATTAGCATGAACACCACCTTTGTAATGTTTGTCAAAGCTGATTGGCATGAATGACAAATGCGATAAGTGATATGAAATGTGTTGTGTGCCTGTACTTGCCTGTCCGTGTAGTATGCTAATGTCGAATTTATTAGCATAGGTGTACAAAGAAAAGTATCCACCGATCGGTTCTAAATCTTCTAATCACATTCGTAAAGATATCCACCGATAGGTTCTAGTACTTCTATCACATTCGTAAAGAGAAAGATATCCTCTGATAGGTGCTAACTCACTGAACCAAACCGAACGGTACGCCTCAACCATAACCTATAGCTACAGTCATTTTAATTGGAACCCAATGACTACTCAGATGAAAATGATGTTCGATCATTGCCACCTATTTCGCCCCGTGGAATTAACTTTTTAAGATTTTGCGGACAGACAATTCGGATGGCCACCACCAGAACGCGACCCCTCTCTTAAACAGTGCAGATAACGAGTTATATGTCAATTACTTTAATTGTCAATGATTACATTCAATTGACAACAATCACTTCGACGTCTTTCTAGCGACCAAATATTCACATGTTGCTTTAATACTATCTCGTCTTGTTCACTGTACTAGTAATGATGTCTATATTAATTATGAATAGATTTTTTTTTGTTCTTGAGATATACCAAAAAAATAGGAATATAATAATATATATACTTTTTGTGTAATATCCCCATAACATAGAAAAAATATTCAAATTAATCCTTATAATTTAATCTTAACCAGCCAGTGAGATTCCAAATTTATTGTGGGACTTTTTTCCACAACAACTCTGTCGGTGTTTTAGCGAATTAAAGACAGTGTTTCAACCGGCGACGTCAATGTGTATGTTATGATATAATAACGTGAATGTTTAAGCCAATTAAAATGTTAATTATACATGGGACGAATTATTATCGGGTATTTTTTCTTTTTTTTCTTCGGATACATCCTTCGAGGAAACCCGATCCTAGTCACAGTCAATTTACCTTACATGATGGCCTTTACACCTAGCTTATTAGTTTAGTATTATCTTTACATATTGTAGGAATGTATAATAAGATCAGAAACCAACCGTGAAATAGATAAAGTCACCGATTCATGTCCAGGTATATCAGTCCACGACAATGAGTCTTTTATCTGGATCTGAGCTTAAAATCAGTCACCCAAAAATCAACTACATTAGCATATCAATTGTCGTGACGGATAGAAACTACTGTATCTGTTTACCATGTATATAATATATTACAAGTGACTGCTGTCTACAACGAATAACAAGAATCATTGAAGCTGACAGAAGTCCTAATCCATTAATAGACGATCGAAAACATTACAATGAAAGGTAAGAACGAGGATCAGGACTAACGACTCCATTATAATTACAATAATGTGATTGGCAGTCAGTAAAATGTACAAATCGTATCTGTATATTAACATTCCCCGTTGTATTGGGGAACGAATACAAATAAAACAGGTGCCTCGAGCTCTCAATAACTTTATTTGTTTGAAAATCAGGATAATTTCTTACAATACCAGATATAAATATAATACCACTTGCTTATTCCATTAAAGTTAAGTTTATCCTGATCATTGTAGCATACTCTATGCCATATGGTACAAACTATCTTCCTTAAGGATGTACACCTCTGAGAAGTCAAAATTTTCTTGTATTAAACTTTTTTTCTCATATAGATTTATGGAAATAGGAGTTCATACCATACAAGAAAATGGAAGAAAAAACATATGTCGGTGTGCTTGTTTTTGAGCTATTGGCACTCAAAGATACCAAGTTGACAAAATATTGGATTTTTTGGTATTTTTGCCGTTTTGACCATATACACAAGAGTTTAAAGCCATAATTTCCTAATGAGATGTTTGATATGTATGGAAGTTTGAAGAATTTATTTTCCTGTAGTCTTCTTTAAAAATATACAAGTTTTGATAATTAAGACTCATATTTTTTCTCAGAATAACAACATATGCTACCCCTACCCCTTAATTTTTAGCTACAAAATACACCATTTTCAGCCATTTTTGCCAAATTTAACCCTTTATAGAAACAGTTGTGGTATTAAACTTTTGTTAAGATTTTGCATATCAATAGGGAATGGGTTGTTCTTTCTAAATTAGGCAGAAAAATGGGGGGTCAGTGTGCTTACTTTTTTGCCCCATTTGAATATGTGTTATTTTTCAATATTTTAGAGTAAAAAATAAAAGTGCTCAAATTACCATTAAATGTAAAAAATAAAGTGACAAAAGTGTATCACTTCACGCAATAATGCTCAATATTTTAATAACCACGAATCTAGTAAAGATTAACAGCAAAAATTAGCTTGATACAGCTAAAAATGCTGGTGCAGTGATGATTTAAGTAAAAACAATTTCAGTAAAAAGTGGTTAAACTGTGGCTCTACTAAAAGGGGAAAAAGACACAATTTCAAAATGGCCGCCAAATGGGTCATTTCTTAAAATCCCTGTATAAAAAATCTACTGAAAATAGAAATGTAATTTTTTGACAAAATTTGCATCTGGCAACTTGCTACGGATATTGATAAAATATATTTGAAAATCTCATAACTTCTTTGATCTATGTCGAAACGAGACTTCAACGGGACTGAAACCTCAGAAGAATACATCCTTAATATGCATTTTTAGTAGTTCCCTATTATTTTTCAACCATTGTACTGTCATTTTGGACATACAGTTAGAACAATAGTCTGAGGTCATTTCTCGACGGTAATTCCTTTCCCGACAGTTGGAACTTTTAGTTAGTTTGCGAACCCGAAATCATTTAAACAGCAAGACCGGGTGCAGGAGGACATTTACCTTTTCTGACATCAAAATTAAGATTGATATTCTCCGATGATCTCTGTATATTATTGGTACATTCTAGTACATAAAAGGCACGATTTTACAAGGTGACAACCTCCTACATGTAAGATAACTTAACTAGTGCATGTCTCCTGACTCCGTATGTATATTATCAATCCTACATGTAGGATAACTTAACTAGTGGATGTCTCCTGACTCCGTATGTATATTAGTAATCCTACATGTAGGATAACTTAACTAGTGGATGTCTCCTGACTCCGTATGTATATGAGTAATTCTACATGTAGGATAACTTAACTAGTGGATGTCTCCTGACTCCGTATGTTATATTATCAATCCTACATGTAGGATAACTTAACTAGTGGATGTCTCCTGACTCCGTATGTATATTAGTAATCCTACATGTAGGATAACTTAACTAGTGGATGTCTCCTGACTCCGTATGTATATGAGTAATTCTACATGTAGGATAACTTAACTAGTGGATGTCTCCTGTCTCCGTTTGTATATTAGTAATCCTACATGTAGGATAACTTAACTAGTGGATGTCTCCTGACTCCGTATGTATATTATCAATCCTACATGTAGGATAACTTAACTAGTGGATGTCTCCTGACTCCGTATGTATATGAGTAATTCTACATGTAGGATAACTTAACTAGTGGATGTCTCCTGACTCCGTATGTATATGAGTAATCTTACATGTAGGCTATCTTAACTAGTGGATGTCTCCTGACTCCGTATGTATATTACTTATTCTACATGAAGGATATTTTTATGTCTTTTTTAGCTTTGTATGTATTGTGTCTTGGTGGTGATACCTGATATATTATATTTGTTCCGTTACATTGTTTTTGTCCTTAACCATTGTGTTTATAGTGAATTGGGGGTAAGATCTGGTATATATTATGTGTCCTTGACCTTTGTATTTGTGGTGTTTTGGTAGTTAAATTTGACAAATTGTATGTCTCCTTGATCTTTTTATTTATAGTGTCTTGGCGGTGATACCCGATATATTGTATTTGTCCTAGGTCTTTGTATTTGTAGTGTTTTGGCGGTATGGTCTACTGATCTCTAATAGTCTGATGATTTTTGGCTGCTACTATTTAATGGAAATCCCGGTCGGCCTACAAAATGAAATGATTTACTCTCATGTAAGTATGCCATCCACAAAATAAATGTCCGTATAATAAATAGAAATGAATAAATCACACAATATGTTACCAATATACCTTTCAGGATTCATCGCTAAGATCTAACACTACACAGAACCAGACGAAGTGTAGGGTGTGTCTTGGCCTCGGAGAATTCCGATACAATCTGATGTTTTCTGCCACAAGATGGATGTAAGTAACACCTACTTTATAGTTCCATTCATTACATGCTTCAAACCTTGTGGAATGGCAACTACAGTTAAATTCCATGCGAAAATTAACACTTGTCATATACCAAAAAAGGCTGTCAAAATCAAATAACATGTTGTGAAGATTCACCCAATAATTTCAAACCATATCAATGATGGATAACAATATTTACCCTTTTGCCTTTTACAGGACTGTTGGTTTCTTTTACACCTTTTGTATTACACATGTTACAGGTCAGTCGCCGTATGTTTACCTTCTGGCTTTGTCATAGACAAGCTCGGTAATGGCCGTAAGTAGAACAATACTTTTTATAATTTCCAGTATATTTTGTCAGGTTACCAGAAAACATCTTGTCACTGGTTTGAATGTTGTGTTGGAAAAAGCAACAAAATATTATTTAATAGTTATCATATATTCACGAATAACACCAATAAATCGTAGGATTTACTTTTCAATTCCTGCTGTTCCTCTTATTCAAGACAACGTCATCGTTAAATGTATATGCACGTTCAATTCATCAAGTAGTGAATTGAAAATTGCCGAATAATGAAGAATACAGGGAAGTTAAATTACAGACGTAATGTTTAATGACCGACGTCATGTTTAATGATAGTCGTAATATTTATTGGGCGACGTAATGATTTAGCGCTATGCAGTATGAAATAAGACTTTTTGCTTACTTATTTTGTTATTTGCCAAGTGGTTATCAAAACGAGGTTTATTTCAGGCTCAGCTGTGCTGTTTAGCACATTGTTATTCCTGGGTTCAGTGGTGTTTGCTGTAGGAGCGACCACCCAGGCTCCTGTCTCTACACCTGTGTATTTACTTATGTTGATGGGGTATGCCTCTCTGGCGTTCGGGGATGCATCTTTACGTTGTAGGTAACCTGATATCTCTAAATATCGCCATGTTTCCAATTGTTCCTGTCCGCTCGCAAACAGGACTATCCAAGTTATAATGTTCTTGTGTTTGATGTTGTTAACTTTTGTAACATATGTTTTTGTGTGTGTCTGCCTTCGACACGCGACAATCTGTTTTTACGTAATAATCAATTGACATTGACGTTCTAGCTCAATCATGGATAATTTTATTTTCCTTCGTTATAATTTATATTTGCCCAATGTCAGCTCAAATTTCGTTTTCAGTCGTGCAGGCCAGAGTTATCTCCCATTGTTTCCCTGAAGCTACACTAAGTGCCCTGGCGGTCAGTGTGTTGGGATATATCGGGGAGGCAATAAGCCTGTACATCACGCCTATTGTAGCCACGACTACTGGTGTTCAAACAGCAGTATGGCTAGGTATTCTTAGACTCTCAATTTTTATACAAGTTTCGAGACATTATGGACGTGTGTCTTGTTGCCAACAAACTATTTGCTCCCCTAACGTGGCTTGTCATGCGGTTATTGTTTAACCAGTGTCTTTGTAAGAATGCGTCAAAGTGATAGCAAAAACATCCATGTCTTGCTCTTATTGAATTCCCTCTCAACAGTTGTAAAGTTCACAAAAATAAAAACCCAAAATCAAAATTGACTCAGATAATTGTAATACAAACCTCCTAAAGTTAGAACTGAAGTTAATTAGACTTATCTTTATTTTAATATTAAAACACTATACCTCCTAATCGGTGTCTCATTTCAGGGCCAGCGGCCTGTGGAATCGGCGTTTTCTTTGCAATAGGATTAGCTATCCTAATTCAAGTACAAACACATACTATCGCCGAGGACAAAGAAAGTAAAAATATAATGGTAAGATTTTAATGTGTTTACGATTATTTGTAATCTATTACACATCTGTGAAAGTCTCCTCACCATGCGACGTCTTTGATGCTTTCTGTCGACATATTTAGTCTTCTCTGAACGTTATTTCCCGATGTCACTAGTACACATCTTGATTATGTTGTACTGTGGTCGACTATTACCGATATGTTAATCTTTGACAATAACTGTTTTCATTCGAATATCATCAATATATTCTGCGCATGTGTACTCGTATTTTACGTATTATCCACATTTCAATCGTCCTTAAATCGAGATAAGTACATTAATATGATCTAGATATGACTTTAACGAAATAATTACTAGACATTCTTAAAAATGCACGACCCGTTTTATATATCCAGTCCGTAAGTGTACTGAAGAGCCTACCGAGGACCTATTGGTTGTTTATGTTCACCGTCAGCTTTACCGCCGCCTGTTGGATGGTGAAGCAAGCTAATTTGCCGTAAGTAACAGACGCATTCTGATAAACTATTAATTGTAACGTATATTGTTACAACAAACAGTTTACTTGATCAAAACACCTCATGAATATGCCCCTTCAATATATAATTATTGTGAATTACTTTTTTTCTAAATTACTGCGAATATTTTCGATCAATGGCTCTTACTGAGCTAGTTTTATACAACGTTTAGGTTAAACATATTTTATTGTCAAAACAAAAGGCAAAGAGATAAGACAAAAGTTATAACAACTTACAAAAGCCTTCCCCTAACATACAATGACGAGACAAAAGACAATAGACCTGGACAATATTAATAGCATGAAATATCAAATTAACATTTTTATAAAATAAAATGATGCATGTGCCTGAAAATGCTTTGGTTTATATGAGCAGCATATATTTCGCTGCCACATAAAATAACTTTCAAATTTATATCAACATTCAAGTTTCTTAAAGATGCTCCACCGCCGACAGAGCATAAATTATTTTCATCATTTGAACACTAATTGGTGTTTTATCGTGTATGTACATGTATATGTCTAATTAACACAAAAAATAATTATAAATAATTTTATTTTCCTTTGGTGCATGCGCAATCAGTACATCATTCCATATAGAATAAAGTGCCACGGATTTTTTTCGGGATGCAATTAATGTATTTTTCATATTTTTAACTTGAAGTAAAATTAGAAGCTCAAACCTTTTCAACGGTGGTAATGGTGTAAAGTAAGTAACTTTTGTAACTGAAGAAAAATGCTTAATCGTCTGCTCCTGTTTTTGATAGTGAAAAAATACCATTTGTCAGCGGTGGAGCATCTTTAAGTTATCTAATGAAATATTTCTGTCATTCACATACTTAATACATTGGAATAAAAATGATAGGCACTCTTACACTTATGACCACAGATACAACTGGCTACATCGATGTCTTAACTTTGTATGAGGCTGGACAACTTTCATAAAAATTATGATATCTATTTTTTAAAAGTTGCTAATTAAGGTGATGATCTAATCGCTTCATCCAAGTCATTCCACATATGAGGAGAAGAAGGTATAAAGGAAGATTTAGTAAAACTATACAACTATTCGCGAAACATTGTCATTCGTGTTCGAAACCTCTCTATAATTTACGCGAAAAAATGTCTCTCAGAAAAGCTTTACAGCGTAGTATTAATAAACATTTTAAATAAAAACAAATAATTTGTTCATAACCCCAGGTGTTTTATTATTATGTATACGATTGTCTGATTTCAGAGACTATCTAGAATGGCGGCATGGTTATTCGATGTTAGATGCGAGTCATATTGTAGCAATATCTCCATCAATTTATCTATCCTGCCCACTGTTCTGTTTAGTCTTGGTAAGTATTCAAACAACATTTATAAGGACTATGAGAACTCGGGAATTTATGCCATTTTCCGTATAAATTAATTAGAGACTTATATTTGTAATCTAAACACATCTTTAAGTATATTGGGCAACCTTTTATTTGAATTCATTTAAACAGTTATTGTTCTATTGATTTGCTCCATTCTGTTTCAGATATCACACTAACAATATAACATGGCATGGTTTCCACGAAAAAGTGTTATGAATGAATAAATGATAAAAAAACAACACAAACTACAATTGATGTCATACATTTACTTACGTTTTAGATGTCAAATTAAAAATAATTTTAAAATACGGTGTCTGATTTATTATGATATAATTAATTGAACATATAAATCATTATTACTAAAGAAATTTTCAAAAATTAAATACATTGAGAAAGAAATGGTTGTGGTCCGCAACAAATAGTCAAACATTAAAATTTACTGAATCATCTAAACATAACCTGTACAATAATTAAAAATAGTATGTTACCAGTCTATACCCTAAACCATGGCCTTATCTTTTAAAGTGTCGCATTTGGTTGGTTAATACAGCGGAGTAATAATTAGAAAAAAGGCTCAGTCAATACACATTAAATTATAGCAAAAAAGTTGATCGATAAGGTGAAAAGCTATGTTATAAAGATATGTTATAAAGTTCTTTATTCTCATCATAAACCGCTACTATTTAAAGTACGATCAGATTTGTCTGTTTCATATTTACAGCGTCAAACAACCATTCAAGGTAGTCCTCAATATTCTCTAATTTCGTGATGAGAACAATTTACGATCTCATTTTTTACAAGTTATTACTACCTTGTATTCCGCCATTACATTGGTGGGTTGTTTAAACCATAACATTGGTGGGCTGTTTAAACCATTACATTGTGGGCTGTTTACACCATTACATTGGTGGGCTGTTTAAACCATTACATTGGTGGCTGTTTAAACCATGACATTGGTGGGCTGTTTAAACCATTACATTGGTGGGCTGTTTAAACCATTACATTGGTGGGCTGTTTAAACCATCACATTGGTGGGCTGTTTTAAACCATCACATTGGTGGGCTGTTTAAACCATCACATTGGTGGGCTGTTTAAACCATCACATTGGTGGGCTGTTTAAACCATCACATTGGTGGGCTTTTTAAAAAGACCATTACATTGGTGGGGCTGTTTAAACCATGACATTGGTGGGCTGTTTAAACCATTAAACATCACATTGGTGGGCTGTTTAAACCATCACATTGGTGGGCTGTTTAAACCATCACATTGGTGGGCTGTTTAAACCATCACATTGGTGGGCTGTTTAAACCATTACATTGGTGGGCTGTTTAAACCATCACATTGGTGGGCTGTTTAAACCATCACATTGGTGGGCTGTTTTAAACCATCACATTGGTGGCTGTTTAAACCATCACATTGGTGGGCTGTTTAAACCATCACATTGGTGGGCTGTTTAAACCATACATTGGTGGGCTGTTTAAACCATGACATTGGTGGGCTGTTTTTAAACCATGACATTGGTGGCTGTTTAAACCATTACATTTGGTGGGCTGTTTAAACCATTACATTGGTTGGCTGTTGTTTAAACCATCACATTGGTGGGCTGTTTAAACCATTACATTGGTGGGCTGTTTAAACCATCACATTGGTGGGCTGTTTAAACCATCACATTGGTGGGCTGTTTAAACCACCATCACATTGGTGGGCTTTTTTAAACCATCACATTGGTGGGCTGTTTAAACCATACACATTGGTGGGCTGTTTAAACCATACATTGGTGGGACTGTTTAAAACCATGACATTGGTGGGCTGTTTAAACCATCACATTGGTGGGCTGTTTAAACCATGACATTGGTGTGGGCTGTTTAAACCATGACATTGGTGGGAATGTTTTAAACCATGACATTGGTGGTGGCCTGTTTAAACCCATTGACATTGGTGGGCTGTTTAAACCATCACATTGGTGGGCTGTTTAAAACCATATACATTGGTGGGCTGTTTTGGTGGGCTGTTTAAACCATTTCATTGGTTGGCTATTTTAAAACCATTACATTCGATGGGCTGTTTTAAACCATTACATTGGTGGGCTGTTTATAACATTACATTGGTGGGCTGTTTTTAAACCGATTCACATTGGTGGGGGTTGTTTAAACCATTACATTGGTGGGCTGTTTAAACCATTACATTGGTGGGCTGTTTAAACTGTTTTAAAACCATTACATTGGTGGGCGGTTTAAACCATTACCCATTGGTTTTGGGCTGTTTTTTAAACCATTTACATTGGTGGGCTGTTTTAAACCATTACATTGGTGGGCTGTTTAAACCATGACATTGGTGGGCTGTTTTTAAACCATGTCACATTGGTGGGCTGTTTAAACCATTGACATTGGTGGGCTGTTTTAAACCATTTCATTGGTGGGGCTATTTAAACCATTAAATCGTTGGGCTGTTTTAACATTTGACATGGTGGGCTGTCTTTAAAAAACCGATTATACATTGTGTGGGCTGTTTAAACCATTACATTGGTGGGTCTGTTTAAACCATGGACACCGGTGGCTGTGTTTAAAAACCATGACATTGGTGGGCTGTTTAAACCATTACATTGGTGGGCTGTTTAATAAACCATTATCATGTGGCTATGTTTAAATGGGCTGTTTAAAATACCATTACATTTGGGTGGGCTGTTTTTTATTTAATTGGTTGGGTCTGTTTTAAACATCACATTTGGTGGGCTGTTTAAACCATTTTACATTGTGTGGTGCTGTTTAAAACCATTACATTGGTGGGCTGTTTTTAAACTGTTTAAACCATTACATTGGTGGGCTGTTTAAACCATTACATTGGTGGGCTGTTTAAGAAACCATGTTCATTGGTGGGCTGTTTAGCAGTGTGTAGACATTTTACTTGTAAGTTGGCTCTAATATAGCGTGCTATACATAAAAAATAAAACCAATTGTCAACCCGAGGACACAATCATTTGCCACTGCACAGAACAGTACATCCAGACCGCTATGCTTCGTTGCGTCCTGGTATAGTGATTGTGTTAGGAGACTAGGGGTATTAATAGTTATTTCATTCTCATCTTTTAAGTATGTTTATTTGCAGAAAAAAAGATCGGCTGTGATGGGATCATTTACGCTTTCTTTCCTTCTTTGGATGATGATATGCTATACACTGCTGGGTTTCTGTCCTGAGTGTTTAACATCATTTTACTTTCCATAGCTGATGGTGTGTAGGTTTTAATGATGAACTTCGGTAAGTTCAAAGCATTGAGTGATTGCTACGAAATAAGAAACTTTAAATATTATATATAAATAAGGTTTTGCAGAATAAAAACTCAACATCAGTTTCCTCTATTTTTGTATAAAGTGCAATCTTCTGATACTTTTATTCACATACAACTGTGCACATCTTTTATTACCTGTGAATTACAAGGCTACTTTTTATTTTTATTACCTTTTATTACCTGTGAATTACAAGGCTACTGTGAGGCTACTTTTATTACCTGTGAATTACAAGGCTACTTTTATTACCTGTGAATTACAAGGCTACTTGTGTGGCAATAACCCTCCAAAGGCAGTCACGCAATCCTTGTTATATATCATCAAATTTCTACACAAAACCGTCCAAAAAAACGTTCCTATTTTGCCTATTATATTATAAAAAAATATTTACGGATGTAAATAAGTAGATAAGTGTGGTTAATTGAATTTATATGCCTTGAACAACGCAGTTAAGTGACGGTCCCCCCCTGTATATGTGTATGGGTGTCTGTTTTCCCTAGGAAGCTGTGGTATATCAATGGTATTAGTAATTATGTAGTGAAAAATTACTTGACAATTTCTAAAAAATATATTTATTATGTGATATACGAATTAAATATCGGGAGATTAAAGATGGTTTGAGGTTATTGTAATTTATTCATTGTCAGCGAATTTATTTCATTATTTATATTTTTTTTTTTGTTTGTTTTTTTTTTTAAGTGTTAATACCGAATGTGATAACTTACAGTGTGGGTGATAAACTGTTTTAACTATAAATGGTAAAATCTGACAAAAATGGCTGAAAATGGTGCATTTTGTAGCTCAAAATTAAGGGGTAGGGTTAGCTTATGTTGTTACTGAGAAAAAGTATAAGTCGTATTGATCATAACTGCTATATTTTTTTAAAAGACCACTGGAAAATAAATTCTGCAAACATTTATGTATATTAAACACCTCATTAGGAAATTATGGATTTAATATCTGGTGTATATGGTCATTACGACAAAATTCCAATAAAACCCAATATTTTGGCAATTATGTAGCTTTTAGTGACAACAGCTCAAAAACGAGCACATGGACATCTGTTTTTACTTTCATTTCCTACTATGGTATGAACTCCTATTTAAAAAAATCTATATGAGAAAAAAAGAGTTTAATACAAGAAAGCTTTGACTTCTTAGACGTTTACATCTTTAAAGATGCTCCACCGCTGACAAATGGCAATTTTCTCTATCAATACCAGGAGCATACGATTTAGTATGTTTCTTCAGTTACAAAACTTACTCACTTTACACCATTACCACCATTACCAAAAGTTTGAGCTTCAAATTTACTACAAGATAAAAATACCAAAAATAATTAATTGCATCCCGAAAAAAATCCGTGGCACTATCTCCTATATGGAATGAAGTACTGATTGCGCATGCACCGAAAGCAAAATAAATTATTTTGAATTACTTTTTGTGTTAATTAGACATATGTACACACGATTAAACACTTATTATTGTTCAAATGATTGATATCATTTATGTTCTGTCGGCGGTGGAGCATCTTTAAAGTTGTATTATACTTCAGTGAAAAAATGAGTCATAGTAGAAGTTGGTCCTCTAGTGGTTTCTATGATGAATATGTATTGTAATGAGGGAAAACCTCTGCCAAAAGTCACAAATCGAGCGATGATACCATTTTACAGACATTTGATTAATTATCTTGTGCAATTCATTAATACTTTTCTTGCAAACCAGATTATGTAGATGTTGTACCTCTTTACTTGCAGAAAATTGCAATTGAACTTAGATACGTGGAAAACCCAGTTTTACGATATACAAAAAATATTTGATATTTTAGACATTGGTATGGCAGTTTATAGTGGTACTGTCCCCTCCCGCCTACGTAGGAACACTCGGGGGTTTGATCTTTACTGTGCGGAACTTAGATCCTTAACCTACTATCGCCGCGGTAATACTACAGAAGGGTGAAGTGTAAGTATCAGCCAAGGCCTAAGTATATATACTACTAAGATACTTACAGACGTGTAAAGTATCAGCCAAGGCCTAAGGGTATATACTACAGAAGGTGCGAAGTGTCAGCCAAGGGTAAGTATATACTACAGAAGTGTAAGATCACCAAGGCCCTAAGGGTATATACTACTAGCCAAGGCTAAGGGTATCTACTACAGATGTAAGTAGTCAGCCAAGCTAAGGGTAAAAACTACAGAAGTGTAAGTATCAGTCAAGGCCTAAGGGTAATATACTACTAGGAATACAGCCAAGGCCTAAGGGGTACTACTACTACAGTACAGGTGAAGAAGTATTCAGCCCAAGGCCTAAGGGTATATACTAACAGAAGTGTAAGTATCTCAGCCAAGAGCCTAAGGTATCTACTACAGAACGTGTAAGATAAACAGCCAAG
Organism: Argopecten irradians; assembly: GCF_041381155.1. Lineage (NCBI taxonomy): Eukaryota > Metazoa > Mollusca > Bivalvia > Pectinida > Pectinidae > Argopecten > Argopecten irradians. The sequence continues at coordinate 34,163,500 of NC_091149.1, forward strand.
GCCTAAGGGTATATACTACAGAAGGGTGAAGTGAAAGTATCAGCCAAGGCCTAGGGTATATACTACAAGGAAGTATATACTACAGAAGTGTAGAGTATCAGCCAAGGCCTAAGGGTATATACTAACAGAAGGGTGAAGTAATTCAGCCAAGGCCTAAGGGTATATACTCTACAGAAGTGTAAGTATCAGCCAAGGAGCCTAAGCGGTATTTATACTAGAACATGAAAGTCGTCAAGTATCAGCCCAAGGCCTAAGGGTATATACTACAGAAAGATGGGTTGAAGTGTCAAGTGTCAAGCCAAGGGCCTCATCAGGGTATATACTACTACAGAAGGGTGCCAAGGTAAGTTATCAGCCAAATCAGCCTAGGCCTAGGGTATATACTACAGAAGTGTAAGTATCAGCCATCAAGGCCTAAGGGTATCATACTACCACGAGCATGGGTGAAGTGTAAGTATCAGCCAAGGCCTAAGGGTATATATAGTACTATACAGAAGTGGTAAGTATCAGCCAAGGCCTAAGGGTATATACTACAGAAGTGTGTAAAGTATCAGCCAAGGCCTAGAAGGGTATATACTACAGAACAGATAATCAGTCAAGGCCTAAGGGTATATATACTACAGAAGTGTAAAGGTATCAGCCAAGGCCTAGCCTAAGGGTTATATACTACAGAAGTGTGTGAAGTATCAGCCAAGGCCTAAGGGTATATACTACAGAAGGGTGAAAGTAATGTATAGCAGTGCCCAAGCGCCTCAAAGGGTATATATCTACCTACAGGTGAAGTTTGACTATACTAACAGAAGTGTAAGTATCAGCAAGGGCCTAAGGGTATATACTACAGAAGGGTGGTGTAAGTATCAGCCAAGGCCTAAGGGTATATACTTACTGACACAGAAGGGTGAATAAGTATCAGCCGAAGGCCTAAGGGTATATATACTACAGAAAGGGTAAGTGAAGCCTTATGTGCTAAGTTACTACTAATTGGGTCAAAAAGTATCCAAGGCCTAAGGGTATATACTACAGAAGGGTGAAGTGCTAAGGTAAGTGGCTACATGAAGTAAGTATCAGCCAAGGCCTAAGGGTATATTACTACAGAAGGGTAGAAGGTAAGTATCAGCCAAGGCCTAAGGGTATATACTACAGAAGTGTAAGTATCAGCCAAGGCCTAAGGGTATATACTACAGAAGTGTAAGTATCAGCCAAGGCCTAAGGGTATATACTACAGAAGGGTGAAGTATCAGCCAAGGCCTAAGGGTATATACTACAGAAGTGTAAGTATCAGCCAAGGCCTAAGGGTATTATATAGTGTTAGTACTACAGAAGGCCTAAGGTACAGTTGATGAAAGTATCATCACCAAGCCAAGGGCCTACTAACAGAAGGGGTATATACCTACAGAGTAAGGGTGAGGAAGTGTAAGTAGTATCATGCCAAGGCCTAAGGGTGTATATATACTACACAGCCTAAGGGTGAAGTGTAGAAGTATCAGCCAAGGCCTAAGGGTATATTACTACAGAAGGGTGAAGGTGTAAGTATCAGCCAAGGCCTAAGGGTATATACTACAGAAGTGTAAGTATCAGCCAAGGCCTAAGGGTATATACTACAGAAGGGTGAAAGTGATCAGTATCGGGCCTAAGGGTATAGTACTACATCACAGCAAGGGTGTCAAGTATACACCAGGCCAAGGCCTCAAGGGTATAAGGGTATACTACAGAAGGGTGAAGTGTAAGTATCAGCCAAGAGGCCTAAGGGTATATACTACAGAAAGGGTGAAGTATATCAGCCAAGGCCCTAAGGGTATATACTAGCAAAGGACTCAAGGGTACTACAGAAAGTGTAAGTATCAGCCAAGGCTAAGGGTATATACTACAGAAGGGTGAAGTGTAAGTATCAGCCAAGGCCTAAGGGTATATACTACAGAAGTGTAAGTATCAGCCAAGGCCTAAGGGTATATACTACAGAAGTGTTAAGTCTATCAGGCCAAGGGTTATAGCTAAGGGGTAGTATACTAGCAGACAGAAGTGAAGTGTAAGTATCAGCCAAGGCCAAAGGGTATATACTACAGAAGGGTGAAGTGTATCAGCCAAGGCCTAAGGGTACTATATACTACAGAGTGCCTATAGTATCAGCCAAGGCCTACTAAGGGTATAGTACAACAGAAAGGAGTTAAGTGTAAGTATCAGCCAAGGCCTAAGGGTATATACTACAGAAGTGTAAGTATCAGCCAAGGCCTAAGGGTATATACTACAGAAGGGTGAAGTGTAAGTATCAGCCAAGGCCTAAGGGTATATACTACAGAAGGGTGAAGTATCAGCCAAGGCCTAAGGGTATATACTACAGAAGTGTAAGTATCAGCCAAGGCCTAAGGGTATATACTACAGAAGTGAAGTGTAAGTATCAGCCAAGGCCTAAGGGTATATACTACAGAAGGGTGAAGTGTAAGTATATCAGCCATAGGCCTAAGGGGTATATACTAAGGCAGAAGGGTGAAAGTAGTATCAGCCAAGGGCCTAAGAGGGTATATACTACAGAAGGGTGAAGTGTAAGTATCAGCCAAGGCCTAAGGGTATATACTACAGAAGGGTGAAGTATCAGCCAAGGCCTAAGGGTATATACTACAGAAGGGTGAAGTGTAAGTATCAGCCAAGGCCTAAGGGTATATACTACAGAAAGGGTGAAGTGTAAGTATCAGCCAAGGCCTAAGGGTATATACTACAGAAGGGTGAAGTATCAGCCAAGGCCTAAGGGTATATATACTAGGGTCAGACAGGGGTGAAGTGTAAGTATCAGGCCAAGGCCTAAGGGTATACTACTATGGGGTGAAGTGTAAGTATCAGCCAAGGCCTAAGGGTATATACTACAGAAGTAATACTGTAAGAATCAGCCAAGGCCTAAGGGTGGTTATATATACTACAGAAGGTGTTGAAGATGTAAGTAATCAGCCAAGGCCTAAGGGTATATACTACAGAAGTGTAAGTCACCGAAGGCCTAAGTCATATACTACAGAATTGGTGAAGTAAGCATCAGCCAAGCCTAAGGGTATATACTACAGAAGGGGTGAAGTGTAAGTATCAGCCAAAGGCCTAAGGGTATATACTACAGAAGGGTGAAGTATCAGCCAAGGCCTAAGGGTATATACTACAGAAGGGTGAAGTGTAAGCCTATCAGCCAGAAGGTATCCCTAAGCCTCAGGGTATATACTACAGAAGGGTGTGAAGTATCAGCCAAGGCCTGAAGGGTATATACTACAGAAGTGTGAAGTATCAGCCATGGCCTAAGGGTATATACTACTAAATGCGCAATCAGCCAAAGGACACTACATGCGTAATATACTACAGAAGTAGTCTCAGAAGTGTAAGTATCAGCCAAGGCCTAAGGGTATATACTACAGAAGGGTGAAGTATCAGCCAAGGGCCTAAGGTATATACTACAGAAAGTGAATGCAAGTCAGCCAATAAGGGTACTACAGAAGATGTAAGTATCAGCCAAGGCCTAAGGGTATATATACTACAGAAGGGTGAAGTATGCCTAACGGGTATATATCAGCGAAGTGTAATATCACCAAGGCCTAAGGGTTTATACTACAGTGTGAAGTATCACCTACTACAGAAGGGTGAAGTGTCCCAGCCAAGGCCTAAGAAGTATCAGCCAAGGCCAAAGGTATCTACCCTAAGGGTATAGTACTACAGATAAGGGTGAAGTGAAGTCTCAGCCAAGGCCTAAGTTATCAGAGGCCTCAGCTAAGGCCCTAGAAGGGTATATACTACAGAAGGTAAGTCAGAAGTGTAAGTATCAGCCAAGGCCTGTAAGCTAATGGTATATCTGTACAGAATGTGTAAGAATCAGAAGGGTAAGGGAAGTACAGAAGGGTAAGTAATCAGCCAAGGGGTCCTAAGGGGTATATACTACAGAAGTGTAAGTATCAGCCAAGGCCTAAGGGTATATACTACAGAAGGGTGAAGTATCAGCCAAGGCCTAAGGGTATATACTACAGAAGGGTGAAGTGTAAAGTATCAGCCAAGGGCCTAAGGGTATATACTACAGAAGGGGGTCAGCCAAGGAACTATAAGTATCAGCCAAGGCCTAAGGGTATATACTACAGAAGTGTAAGTATCAGCCAAGGCCTAAGGGTATATACTACAGAAGGGTGAAGTGTAAGTATCAGCCAAGGCCTAAGGGTATATACTACAGAAGGGTGAAGTGTAAGTATCAGCCAAGGCCTAAGGGTATATACTACAGAAGTGTAAGTATCAGCCAAGGCCTAAGGGTATATACTACAGAAGGGTGAAGTGTAAGTATCAGCCAAGGCCTAAGGGTATATACTACAGAAGTGTAAGTATCAGCCAAGGCCTAAGGGTATATACTACAGAAGGGTGAAGTATCAGCCAAGGCCTAAGGGTATATACTACAGAAGTGTAAGTATCAGCCAAGGCCTAAGGGTATATACTACAGAAGTGTAAGTATCAGCCAAGGCCTAAGGGTATATACTACAGAAGGGTGAAGTGTAAGTATCAGCCAAGGCCTAAGGGTATATACTACAGAAGGGTGAAGTGTAAGTATCCCCCAAATCAGCCCAAGGCCTAAGGGTATATACTACAGAAGTGTAAGTATCAGCCACGGCCTAAGGGAGGTATATACAGAAGAGGTGAAGTACAGCTATCAAGGCCTAGAGGGATATCCAGTACAGAAAGTGTAAGTATCAGCCAAGGGCCTAAGGGTATATACTACAGAAGGTGGTGTAAGTATCAGCCAAGGCCTAAGGGGTATTTACTACTACAGAAGTGTAAGTATCAGCCAAGGGCCTCCTAAGGGTATATTACTACAGAAGTGTAAGTAATCAGCGCAAGGCCTAAGGGTATATATACTAGCACAGGGTTGCAAGTGTATAAGTATCAGCCAAGGCCCTAAGGGTATATACTATACAGAAGTGTAAGTATCAGCCAAGGCCTAAGGGTAATATACTACAGAAGGGTTGAAAGTGTTAATAGTATCAGCCAAGGCACCTAAGGGTATATACTACAGAAGGGTGAAGTAGTAAGGTATCAGCCAAGGCCTCCCGCTATGAGGGTATATACTACAGAAGGGTGAAGTATAAGTGACTCAGCCGAAGGCTTCTAAAGGGTATAGATGACATACAGATGTGTCAGTATCAGCGCAAGGCCTAAGGGTAGTATACTACCGAAGTGTAAGTATCACCAAGCTATAGGGTAAATATAGGACCAGAGGGCGTGAGAGGGTGTAGCCAGGCCTACGCGTAGAGTGACTACAGAAGTGGTAAGATTTCAGCCAAGGCCTATGAGGGTATAGGACGTACTACTGCAGGGTGAGGTATCATGCCAAGGCCTGAGTAGGGGTATATTGTAACACTCGGGAGAAGGTGGTGAGAAGTATCGAGCCATTGGGCGCTAAGGAGTAATAGGTACTACAGAGAGTGTGAAGTGAACAGTAAGAGGCGCCTAATGTTAGTATAATACAGAAGTGTAGAGTATCCAGCCAAGGCGTAAGGTATGTATTTACTACAGAAGGGTGAAGTATCAGCCAATGGCTAAGGGGGTATATACTACATGAGAGGTTGAAGTAATCAAAAGCCAAGGCGCTGATGGGTATATACTACGCTAGAAGTGGTAAGTAATGCAGTCAAGGCTAGCGTAAGGGTAATAATACTAGCAGAAGGGTGGCGGTGTAAGTATCAAGCCAAGGCCTAATGGTAGCTACTACAGAAGGTTGAAGTATCACTTACTCAGGGGAGAGGGGTATATAGTATCGAGCCGGAGAGGCGGTCTAATGTGTAAGTATCATACAATGCCTAAGGGGGTAAACTACAGAAGTGTAAGAGTATCAGTCCTCAGCTAGGGGTATGGTACTGGAGAGGGTAAGTGTAAGTATCCAGCCAAGGCCTAAGGGTATATACTACAGAAGGGTGAAGTGTAATGTAATCAGCCAAGGCCCTGAAAGGGTATATGATGACAGAGAGGTGAAGTAAATGCAAGCCAAGGCCTAGGGTATAATACTGACAGATAGTAGTGTTAGGAGTGTAAGTATCAGGCCGCAAGGCCCTGAAGGGGTGATTTACGTACAGAGAGGGTGAGAAGGTGATTCAAAGCCAAGGGCCGTAAAGGGGTGAGTTGATACTACTCGAAAGTGGTGAGGTAGGATCAGGGCACAAGGACCGCTGCAGAGCGGTAGTATCACTATCAGAAGGTAGTGGAAGTGTAGAAGTAGTCAGCCAAGGGTCCTAAGGGGTTGAAATACTATCAGATAGGGGTGAAAGTGGTGTAAGGTATGCAGTCAGATGGCTGGAAGGGATGCTATACTATAAGACAGGGTGAAGGTATCAGCCAAGCTGTAGATAAGTGGTATTATTACTACAGACTTGTAAGTCTAACAGTCCAAGGCCTAAGGGTATATACAACGAGAAGGAGTGATTAAGGGCTGAGTGTCAGGCGCCGCAAGGGGCGCTTAAGGGTATAAGGTGACGTGACAGAAAGTGTTTAAGGTATGCATGCCGAAGGCCTGAGGGTATATACTACAGAAGTGTGGAAAGTAGTCAGCGCAAAAGGCCTAAGGGTATATACAAACAAGAAGTGTACAGTATCAGCCAAGCCTACAGGTATATAACTACAGAAGTGTAGATATCAGCCAAGGCTAAGGGTATATACTACCAGAAGGTTTGAAGTGTAAGTATCAGCCAAGGCCTAAGGGTATATACTACAGAAGTGTAAGTATCAGTCAAGGCCTAAGGGTATATACTACAGAAGGGTGAAGTGTAAGTATCAGCCAAGGCCTAAGGGTATATACTACAGAAGGGTGAAGTATCAGCCAAGGCCTAAGGGTATATACTACAGAAGTGTAAGTATCAGACAAAGGCCTAGGGTATATACTAACAGAAGTGTACGTATCCAGTCTTCTTCATACAGGTATATACTACAGAATGTGAAGTATCATTGGGACAGTGCTACGCAGTGTATGGTTACAGAAGGGCGGTATCAGCCAAGGCCGCTAAGGGTGGAGACTACAGAATGGTGAACGTGTTAGTATCAGCCAAGGCCTAAGGGTATATACTAGATGAAGATGAAATTATCACCAATAGGCATAAGGAGGATATACTACAGAAGTGAGAAGTGTAAGTATCACCAAGGCCTAAGGGTAATATACTACATGAAGTGTAAAGTAATCATCCAAGCCTAAGGGTATAACTTACAGAAGGGTGAAGTGTAACGTATCAGCCAAGGCCTAAAGGGTAGATACTACAGAAGGGTGAGTGTAATATCAGAAAGGTGAGATTATAAATATTCAAAAGGAGGATATCAGAAAGGTTGAAATTATAAATATTCATGAGGAGGATATCAGAAAGGTGAGATTATAAATATTCAAAAGGAGGATATCAGAAAGGTGAGATTATAAATATTCATAAGGAGGATATCAGAAAGGTGAGATTATAAATATTCATAAGGAGGATATCAGAAAGGTGAGATTATAAATATTCAAAAGGAGGATATCAGAAAGGTGAGATTATAAATATTCAAAAGGAGGATATCAGAAAGGTGAGATTATAAATATTCAAAAGGAGGATATCAGAAAGGTGAGATGATAAATATTCAAAAGGAGGATATCAGAAAGGTGAGATTATAAATAGTCATAAGGAGGATATCAGAAAGGTGAGATTATGAGTATTCATGTAGAGGATATCAGAAAGGTGAGATCATAAATATTCAAAAGGAGGATATCAGAAAGGTGAGATTATGAATATTCATGTAGAGGATATCAGAAAGGTGAGATTATAAATACTCATGTAGAGGATATCAGAAAGGTGAGATTATAAATACTCATGTAGAGGATATCAGAAAGGTGAGATTATAAATATTCAAAAGGAGAATGTCAGAAAGGTGAGATTATAAATATTCATGTGGCAGATATCAGAAAGGTGAGATTATGAATATTCATATGGAAGATATCAGAAAGTTGAGATTATAAATATTCATGAAGAGGATATCAGAAAGGTGAGATTATAAATATTCATGTAGAGGATATCAGAAAGGTGAGAAAATAAATATTGATGTGGAGGACATCAGAAAGATGAGATTATAAATATTCATGTGGGGAATTTCAGAAAGGTGAGATATAAATATTCATGTGGAGGATAGAATGGTGAGTTTAAAAATTTTCATGTGGAGGACATCAGAAAGATGAATTTATAAATATTCATGTGGAAGATATCAGAAAGATGAAATTATAAATATTTATTTGGAGGATGTCAGAAAAGTGAGATTATGAATATTCATGCGGAGGATATCAAAAAGGTGAGATGCAAATATTCACTATCATCTGAAACCTAACGATAATTGTATAGTAAGTCATAAAATGGTCACACTTACTTAATATATCACCATCACTAGTCACCTCATAAAGGATGTAAATACCATGCATAGGTACGGGGGATATATCCGAGATTATTTAAGAATTATCTTATATTGTATGTTCTGGAGATATCACACAAATATTTGAGTGAACGTTCATCTTAAACCGCGAAATAAGAGCTGTACAAGGTATGTTAGACATGGAATAGAATACATGTTTATCGATATTTCATCGGGCTTTAAAAGTCCTCAAAATCGTTTTCAACACTCAATTAACCATTGTATAGTGGACAGTAAGTTCCACTATCGGGAAGTATAACAGACTTCAAATCTATACAATGATCAAACACACAACATACCGAGTATCAAGGAGGAGTTAAATAACACAGGACATGTCTCTATTTTAGGATGTGTCCCAGTTTTAGGATATGTCCCTGTTTTAGGATATGTCCCTGTTTTAGGATGTGTCCCTGTTTTAGGATGTGTTCCTGTTTTAGGATGTGTCTCTGTTTTAGGATGTGTCTCTGTTTTAGGATGTGTCCCTGTTTTAGGATATGTCTCTGTTTTAGGATGTGTCTCTGTTTTAGGATGTGTCTCTGTTTTAGGATGGCCCCTGTTTTAGGATGTGTCTCTGTTTTAGGATGTGTCTCTGATTTAGGGTGTATCCATGTTTTAGGATGTGTCCCTGTTTTAGGATATGTCTCTGTTTTAGGATGTGTCTCTGTTTTAGGATGTGTCCCTGTTTTAGGATGTGTCTCTATTTAAGGATGTGTCTCTGTTTTTGGATGTGTCCCTTATTTTGGAATGTCCCTGTTTTAGTATGTGTCTCTGTTTTAGGATGTGTTCCTGATTTAGGATATGTCTCTGTTTTAGGATGTGTCTCTGATTTAGGATGTGTCTCTGATTTAGGGTGTATCCATGTTTTAGAATGTGTCCCTGTTTTATGATGGCCCCTGTTTTAGGATGTGTCTCTGTTTTAGGGTGTGTCTCTGTTTTAGGGTGTATCCATGTTTTAGGATGTGTCCCTGTTTTAGGATATGTCTCTGTTTTAGGATGTGTCGCTGTTTTAGGATGTGTCTCTGTTTTAGGATGTGTCCCTGTTTTAGGATGTGTCTCTGTTTTAGGATGTGTCCCTGTTTTAGGATATGTCTCTGTTTTAGGATCTGTTTTAGGATGTGTCTCTGTTTTAGGATGTGTCTCTGTTTTAGGATGTGTCCCTGTTTTAGGATGTGTCTCTGTTTTAGGATGTGTCTCTGTTTTAGGATGTGTCTCTAATTTAGGATGTGTCTCTGTTTTTGGATGTGTCCCTTATTTTGGAATGTCTCTGTTTTAGTATGTGTCTCTGTTTTAGGATGTGTCCCTGATTTAGGATATGTCCCTGTTTTAGGATGTGTCCCTGTTTTAGGATGTGTCCCTGTTTTAGGATGTGTCCCTGTTTTAGGATGTGTCTCTGTTTTAGGATGTGTCTCTGATTTAGGATGTGTCTCTGTTTTAGGATGTGTCTCTGAACTCTAGAATACGAAAATGGCAGCAATCTAACACAGAATCATTAAGGTTAATATCGATGGACAAATCAAACTTTGAGTAAAGCTGTATCGACGACAGCAAGGCGCCTAATGACAAGAATATTTTTTTAATAAAATGTTTGAACTGAAATATCGTTTATGGTGTTGTCTTGTGAAATATAACTATTTAATATACCTCAAATGAGAAACCTGCATTCTGATTGGTCGAGAGATATTTGGTATTTTACACTATCACACGGCAGGTAACATTAAAACAATAAGAAACAATAGACACGTTCGTAGCAACCCCCTAGCAACGGGTGATAGTGTATTTTTGACAGTGCAAAATATTAACCGCCCAAAAAAGATGCGCATTCGTTTCTTTTTTCGACGCCATCTTTTGAAGCGACGCTTCGAAATTTATCTGGAGCTATTTAGTAATAGTTTTGCCAAATGACTCTGTTCATTAATAATAAAAATCATATTAAGGACGGAGCTTTACGTTCACGTCTTTTCGCTTACCGTCAAAGAGCTATATTTAGGTTTTTATAAACCCGTCGGTGATTAGGTGAACGGAAGACATGCGATTTCAAGCGTCTTTGTGACGTTGCTAATGTTGTAAACAGACGACGGGACGAAACCAAAATGCATTGAGATTTACTAAAACGTTAAGATTTAAACAAACGCAGGAGACAAGACAACAAGAATTTTCACTAAACGCTTATTGTGAGTATTATTTTTTTATAATCCAATGAAAGTTCGCGCTACTGAGTAGAAGCTGATATGCTATTCTACCGCCGACGGTGACTGTTCGACTTTTACTAAAATCAGCTTCGCCTCGGGTGACAGTGATATCCTCGGGGTGACACTAGGCACTGTCATCCTCTAATGCAGGTAGTATATATATATATTATACCTCAAGTGAAAATCCTGCATTCTGATTGGTCGAGAGATATTTGGTATTTTACACTAGCACACGGCAGGTAATATTAGAACAATTAGAACAATAGGAAACAATAGACACGTTCGTAGCAACCCCCTAGCAACGGATAATAGTCTATTTCTGACAGTGCAAAATATTAACCGCCCAAATAAGATACGCACTCGTTTCTTTTTTCTACGCCATCTTTGTTTTTTGAAGCGACGCTTCAAAATTTATCTGGAGCTATTTAGTAATAGTTTTGTCAAATTAGTCTGTTTATCAATAAAAAATCATATTAAGGACGGAGCTTTACGTTCACGTCTTTTCGCTTACCGTCAAAGAGCTATATTTAGGTTTTTATGAACCCGTCGGTGATTAGGTGAACGGAAGACATGCGATTTCAAGCGTCTTTGTGACGTTGCTAATGTTGTAAACAGACGACGGGACGAAACCAAAATGCATTGAGATTTACTAAAACGTTAAGATTTAAACAAACGCAGGAGACAAGACAACAAGAATTTTCACTAAATGCTTATTGTGAGTATTATTTTTTTATAATGTAATGAAAGTTAGCGCTACTGAGTAGAAGCTGATATGCTATTCTACCGCCGACGGTGACTGTTCGACTTTTACTAAAATCAGCTTCGCCTCGGGTGACAGTGATATCCTAGGGGTGACACTAGGCACTGTCACCCTCTAATGCAGGTAGTATATATATATATTATACCTCAAGTGAAAATCCTGCATTCTGATTGGTCGAGAGATATTTGGTATTTTACACTAGCACACGGCAGGTAATATTAGAACAATAGGAAACAATAGACACGTTCGTGGCAACCCCCTAGCAACGGATAATAGTCTATTTTTGACAGTGCAAAATATTAACCGCCCAAATAAGATACGCACTCGTTTCTTTTTTCGACGCCATCTTTGTTTTTTGAAGCGACGCTTCAAAATTTATCTGGAGCTATTTAGTAATAGTTTTGCCAAATTAGTCTGTTTATCAATAAAATATCATATTAAGGACGGAGCTTTCCGTTCACGTCTTTTCGCTTACCGTCAAAGCGCTATATGTTGGTTTTTATGAACCCGTCGGTGATTAGGTGAACGGAAGACATGCGATTTTAAGCGTCTTTGTGACGTTGCTATGTTGTAAACAGACGACGGGACGAAACCAAAATTCATTGAGATTTACAAAAACGTTAATATTTAAACAAACGCATGAGACAAGACAACAAGAATTTTCACTAAATGCTTATTGTGAGTATTCTTTTTTATAATGCAGTGATAGATAGCGCTACTGAGTAGAAGCTGATATGCTATTCTACTGCAGACGATGACTGTTCGACTTTTGGTAAAATAAGTTAAAATGTTTCAATACATTGCAAATACTTGAAAAGTAATTTTGTTTCTAGACTTTTGGTATAATAAAATAAATACTACCTGCATTAGAGGGTGACAGTGCCCAGTGTCGCCGAGGGTGACAGTGATATTCCGGGTGGTGACACTGGGCACTGTCACCCTCTAATGCAGGTAGTATTTATATGATATACTCTATATTATCTGGATATAAAGGCTAGGAATATTATATTCACAAACCACACGCGTGAATCAACTAATTTATTGGAACATGGTTTACAACCATTGACAAATGGGATATAAAAGACTTTTTTTATATTTCATTTCAACAAATTTTATTGCAAATAATATGCAAATGGATTTGGCACCGGCAAAGCCTATATTAGCCATCTCCAAACAATTCCGGTATAGTACAATTATCAACAAAATATTATAACATTTAACATTACATTATGAATGAATATTATTATTAGTGTATCTCCCCAACCTATCATATTAGAAATATCTAAATAAATCTTTTAGTTTCAGATATATATTCTCATATGCATTGCAATAAATATGTATTTTTTTCTTCATCACAATTGTCACAGCCATGCAGTAAAGTTTTTGTGTTAAAATGCGAGTGGGGGAATATTAGAATTATGTATTTTGGTTCTGAGTGATGATCTTTGCTCATTAGATAAAGGACATATGAAAAGATAGTGTTCGGCTGTTTCATCACCAAGGTCACAAGAACAAAATGGAGAATCTCTCAAATGATCGCGAAATAGGTCAGAATTTAGATTGCTAGATGGATTTTTGAGCTGGCACAGAGTAATATTCATAATTCGAGATTTGTTTATAAATGTATTTGTTATAGCATGTTCCATTTAATTAATATCAAAAAGGAGTGTTTTAAATTGTGCAACAGTATTAACATTCGATAAGTCAAAGTTTAAAGCGAAAGAATTAAATTCTCTAAAGGTACTTGGAAAAAAAACTAGTATAGTAACTTGCAGTTCTGCACATATGAATATTAAAATATCTTGTCATCCTTAGTGGATATCTCTCCTTTTCAGGCTGATATAAAAATGGTTGTACAATGTCAATCAAATGCTCAGGAGCAAAGCCACGGAGTATCTTAAACATAAGAATAAGTTTGTGCTTTTGACGCCGATTAGAGAGAGATTCCCAAGCTAGTTCTTTATAAAGTATATCATGAGTGGTACCTCTGCGCAATCCCGTTATAATCCTAGCGGCTTCTAAGTGAACAGACTCTAACAGAAGTTTACATTGTTCAGTACAGTTATCCCATAAAACATCAGCATATTCTAAAAAAGATAAAATATAACTTTTATAAATGTTTAAAAGAATTTTACGTGACACACTTTTTTTAATGTTTTTAAAATATTTATCCTTTTAAATGCTTTCTGGTATACATAATCTATGTGATGAGTCCATTTACAATCGTCAGAAAGTAAAACTTCTAAAATGTCTATGTGTGCTAGCTGTATGAACCGTGTTATTGTCAAAGTATATATCGGGATGAATGACGTTTCGTTTTCTTGAAAATATTAATGATTCAGTTTTAGTGGGGTTAAACTTTATGTCCCACTTCAGGGCCCAGGTACTTATATTCGAAAGATTTTGTGAAAGTGTATGGGCAGCATAGATTTGGTTATTATCAATTACTTCACTAATCGACGTGTTATCTGCAAACAATTTGCAATCACTAGTAACAATATTAGTTATGTCGTTAATATATAATACAAATAAAAAATGGCCTAAGACAGATCCCTGGGGGACTCCAGCGTAATGCTAGGTTTTCACTATGTTCCCGGCGGCCACGGCAGCCCCGTTTCAGGCCACCGTGGACAAAACGTGGTGACCGCGAGACATCATGAGACAACGCAGAAGGACGTGATAGACAAACGTGAGCGGTAGTGATTACTGTGGATGCCGTGCCAGATTTTTAAACTGTCAAAAAATTTGCAACGGCAGTCACGGTACAGATGGTGAACGCCACAGGACGTAATAAAACGGCATTGACGTAACAAAACGTAACAGCGCGTACGAGGCCGTAACAAAACTTCCAGACGGTCCGTGGTGGAACGGGCAGCAAGCACGTTCCCGGGAATCTCACGGTAATTTCAAGTTTTGTGACGTTCTGTTGCGTTTTTTCCACGTTTTGCCAAGGTTAATGGAGATTGACTGCACGTTTTGTGGCGGTTTGTCCAGGTTTGTCAAGGTTTTGACGGCAAGCCAAGGTGGATGATAGCCGTTTTGATGCGTTCTGTCAAGGCACATCACGGCTTGTAGCGGTTCAAAGCCCGACGTAATACGGCGTGTTACATCCTATTACGGTCTAACGTTGCAAGCAATATATGATAGAGTATCATTGCCTTGCCTGGTGTATTTTGATACGAAACCTATTATTGTAAAAGGCAGATTAAGCGAGAACCATTACAGAAGAAAAAAAAATGCGTAGAAACACTTGGCTATAATAATCATATATTTATACCAAATATGGTTAAGATTTTCTTTTCTTTTAACACATTTTGTAATTAAAACGTGTTTGAAATGACATTTTCGGCAATAAAGCCCGGAATCAGACTTTCATCCTTAGTAAGCCTTGGCGAACCGTGAAAAACGTATCGGAGCTTGATCAAAACGTGTAAAACGTAGCAGACCTCATCAGATCGTAACAGGACTAGAGAGAACGTAATGGTATCCTTGATAGACCGTGGTAAAGCCGTAGTGTACCTTTAACCTCTGGGAACAGCACTTTCCCCTGTGTCCACGGTCCAAAACGTAATCCGTAAAAGACCGTGCCAAAACTTCACAAGACCTAGCTCAACTTGAATACAGAGACAAAATTGGCCAAATTCCACGGTGCACCACGTTTCGGGCAAACGGGGCTACCGTGGTCGCCGGGAACATAGTGTAAACCTAGCATTAACAGTTTTAAAGGTAGAGAAAATGCCTTCAGTTAAAACACGTTGCTTCCTATCAGTAAGATATTTTCTAAACCACCCTAATAATTTCCCTTTAAAACCATAAGATTCTAATTTAAATAATAGTCCATTATGCCACACTCTATCAAAGGCTTTACTTATATCACAGAAAACAGACCGAACTTCTTTTCCTTTGTCTAATTAGTCAGTGATATTATTGTATATCGAGAGAAGTTGGTTCACAGTTGAATCACCGGGAATGAAGCCGGACTGATGTTTGGTGATTACTTCACAATCACGTAGGTAATTATAGAGATACTTAAAAATAACTTTTTCTATTATTTTACTGAAGCAAGAGGTGATAGAGGTGGGACGATAGTTGGAAATCTCATTTACATCACCTTTCCCTTTGTATATGGCATTAATGTTAGCAGCTTTCCATGGCAAGGGAATACAACCGGTTTCCGTAGTTTTATTGCAGAGAAGGGTAAGAGGAATAGAAATAGAGGGTGTCAATAGTTTTATGAATTTTGGGACAATACCATCAGGTCCCGAAGGTTTCTTTTCATTAAAAAGCTGATCTTTGATATCCTGTTCAGTAAATACAATATTGTCAATCTTAAACGGAGAATCGGGAGGAGGGGGAAGAGGATCAAGATCATTAGAAGAAGTGGAGATTGAAGAGAAGTATGTATTTAGGTGTTCCGCTTTTTCAAAAGGATGTTGGACAAAAGACTCATTATGTTTTAGAGGGGGGATAGACGTTTGCTTATTTATCGATTTTTAACAAAGATTTAGCAATTTTTCCACCATTTATCTGGAGACAAGCTATTATTATTTAACGATGATTCAAGTTTCATGAAATAATTCTGTTTTGTTTCTCTAATTAGGTTAATATTTTCATTTCGAACTAATATGTACCTTTCCCATTGAGTAGGGGAATTTGAATTAATAGCTTTTTTGTGGATGCGGTTCCTCTGTCTAATTTTTAATCAAATCGTGTTTGTAAACCAAGGCTTATAATTCTGTCGTAATGTAACTATTTTTTGTGGTACATGGTCATTTATTTGTGTGTTAATTGTTTCAACTAGAATATTATTAAATTCGTTTACATCATTATTTTGTGAGATAGATATCCAGTCAATATTACTAATATTACCATTAATCCTACTTTTTATATGTGGATACGAAGGGTATGGATATCATACCGAGAGGGTTCGCTACATTTGTGATTACATCTCTATTATTCTTATCCACACATGGAATAGTTTTTTTAACCTCTATTCTTTATTTAAATACTACAATAAAAACACACCATTTTGAAAATTCTACAATATCAGCGACTGCATGTCAAGTACCCATATACATTTGTATGTGAAATTGTGAAACATTTCCACTGTTTGCCGCGTTAGCAGTAAAACCAGTGTAATTTCTGATAGTGACTTTCATTTTTTTTTACTTTTATACTATAATCAGGGATGTCAGGACGAAATTGAATAGACATGTAATTCAAACTACATGAGTTACATGGAATAAAGGACTACACCGGTAGCAAACGTACGAGAGAAAGCTACAAACTATTAATTCCAAAACAACATAGTTTTAATTGGAAAACAAATCTAGAACGAATAGAACTAAATATACATGTATTTAAATCTTCAGTAGCACAAGGCTCTTGTAAGATTTAAATTATAAGCTTTCTTTGGCCATATAAAACAAGAACTAGGTTTCGATCATGAAGCAAGCAGTGTATTTTATTAATTTGTATTATCATGGTTATCGTTAGTTTATCCCTTGAAAGGATGCCATTGTGTTGCATTAAACGTTTTTATGTTATTTCAAAATGTTGATTATTTTTACTGAAAAAAACGGTGTAATGTACTTTAAATTAGTCAGCCTAAACTATCCTCCCACTGAATCTGAATAGCTGTAAAGAAAACATTACGTATTATAAAGAAAACAAATTAAAATGTATATTTAATGATCGCTCTTAATTCATTTCTTAATTTAAAAAACTGAACGTTTACCCAATATTTATCATGTTTATTTTGACATGTCATCTCCATAGCTTTGTTTTGTCATGATAATTAGGTATCTAAGTGCTTTGTTTGGTATTTTACATTATTATGACATTTTGAGTCTGTGATGTTGACACGTCTATCATCATATTACAGTGTTTATTTTTACTTTGATGTTCTGGTGATAAATTGCGGGATTATAATGTTTTGATGTTATTTAGTGATGGCTAGTACACACAGACCGAAAGATCATCCCCCGTATCCAGACGTCTCATCTGGCCTGCCGCACTCTGTCAAAAGCGACTGGTGTGTTAACCAAGACAATTGGCTTTGATGTACTAGCGGTTAATTTGTAGACGTCATTTATCATGTTATAGGTGCAGTTTATAATCTGTCATAATAATCTTCATCATCTACATGACCGATTATCAGATTTACCTCACTCAGTACAATATGATACTTACGTTAGGGTTGGTGGTATAAAATTTACATTAATATTAAATAGATGTATCATAACAGATCAATTACTATCCACGTTACGAAATCATTATCACATTTCAAGATCACTGCGCAATATACTATTGGAAAAGTAATTAAAATACCAGATAACCGTTTTATCAAATGCCTAATTTAATCAAAGAGAAGTTAATTATTAAGATTGATTTAAAGACCTCCAATGTAACGTTTTAGTAGTATTTGGGAATTAAACTTTCATATATCACCATATAATATAATTAATAGATCTGATTAACTTCAATCGCATTCAAAACATTCACAAATTATAGTAAATAAGTTTGCGGAATCGATTGCAACGCACACCTCCTTAAAATCATTATATAATTGATGATGATGATGATGATGATGATGATGATGATGATGATGATGATGATGATGATGACGATACGATGAATATGATGATGATGATGATGATGATGATGATGATGATGACGACGATGATGATACAATGATTATGATGATGATAATGATGATGATAAGGAGGAGGAGGAAGATAATTATGATGATGATGATGATGATATGATGATAATGACGACGATGATGATACGATGATTATGATGATGATGATGATGATGATGATGATGATGATGATGATGATGATGATGACGACGATGATGATACGATGATTATTGATGATGATGATTATGATGATGATAAGGAGGATGATAAGATAATGATGATATGATGATGATGATAAAGTCAACACTATATATTAATAACGACTTATGATTTTTAAAGTTAAACCTTCCTAGGAGGAGGATGATGATGATGATGACTAATAAATGATGATGATGATGATGATGATGATGATGATGATGACGACGACGATGATGTTAACGATGATTATTATAATGATGATTATGATGATGATAAGGAGAATGATAATTAGAATGATGATGTACACACCATGGGGGAATAATTAGGTATTTAAAGTTCAACACTATATATTAATAAACTTTTTAAAGTTAAACCTTCCTCATTAAAGGAGAGCCCAGTGTGTAATTTAATCTGAGTAGTAGGTACATAGTGTTCTACATAATCGTAATAAATCAATGGACAGAGTAAGGGTTAGGGTATATGACGTTTGATAGATTGGTGCTTGTCGGCAGGGTTGTACACTAATTATTACGTAATGTAACAATATTGACATAAATATGTTGATATAACTCCAATAAATCTATAATCCATCACTGTCATTTTTGGGTTTCACTTCGTTTACTACGTCATGTTTAACGTTTTGTTTTTTATAAACAAAATTAAATAAATACAAAAATGGAATGTGTTATCTGTTAAATAAATCAAAATAAATACATAGACAGATTATCTATATCTAGCTTTGAAATGATATTGATCAAAACTGTAAACACTTTGGTATTTTAAAAACACCTAGTACACTTGTGGTCTTTTGTCTGTTGATATATTTTCGAACGTCCATTCGACACTTAAAACCATTACCATTTATTTATAAGTACTCTCCATGTATACCACTCCATTCGACACTTAAAACCATTACCATTTATAAGTACTCTCCATGTATACCACTCCATTCGACACTTAAAACCATTACCATTTATAAGTACTCTCCATGTATACCACTCCATTCGACACTTAAAACCATTACCATTTATAAGTACTCTCCATGTATACCACTCCATTCGACAATTAAAACCATTACCATTTATAAGTACTCTCCATGTATACCACTCCATTCGACACTTAAAACCATTACCATTTATAAGTACTCTCCATGTATACCACTCCATTCGACACTTAAAACCATTACCATTTATAAGTACTCTCCATGTATACCACTCCATTCGACACTTAAAACCATTACCATTTATAAGTACTCTCCATGTATACCACTCCATTCGACACTTAAAACCATTACCATTTATAAGTACTCTCCATGTATACCACGTATTGTGTGTTTTGGGTTTTTTGGTGGTTTAATCACGCGCAAAAACATTCATTACATTCTTTCTAAATGCTGCATTTAAATGACGCTTAGGTTTTAAAGCATACATGACGAGGCCTCTATGGAATCAAAAATAAAACAAAGTTTGAACAATAGCTTTATACTCATAACAACATATGGCGATATAAAACTATTTATAGTTTGCTATCTATAGTATAAACGATTTATAGTATCAACTATTTATAGTATAAACTATTCATAGTATAAACTATTTATATTTCGCTATTTAATATTTTCAATTACCTGTAATAAGTAATGGTTTTTATGTTGTCACTTGAATACGCGGGTTTATAAACCGAGATAAAATATGTGTGTGTACCGTTACTGTATAGTATCTCACTGATGTTTTGTCTACTTTCTTCTATTTTCCGACGTCGTTAGTGATCACCGATTTTATCGATGATAAGCTACTAGCGAGTGTGCCTCCCACTATTCTTATGTCGAATAGTATCAATACACTCCGGTAATGTTTTCTGACTGTTTCTCGTTTTGTTTTACAATTTACGTTATTGTTGGTCACAAATGTGTTTACGGTCGCAATGAACAGCTAAGGTAAAAATCATTAAGTTTATACAACAGCGAATAACTCTGACAAGGACAAGAGGATCCAATTGTTTTCCAATCGCTCCTATTATCAATATATTTGTTAGCCGACACTAAAACTACACGCATAGCTGGATTTGGCAGATATTTATATCATTGAAAAATAAACATAAACAGTTAAAGCACACCATCTTTCTATTCACTTGTGGTGAAGTGGCGCTACAAACTTCGTTATCCAATTCATGATACATATCATTTATAATCTATCAACATTTGAACGTCCTGTATGTTTTGGTTTTCGCAAGTGTTTGTTTCTTTATTTTCAAATGGTGAATGTCGTACCTTCCGTGTATTTGATGCCACTATTTCTAAAAAAAACAAATCCCAACATCAAGCATATTTCACAAGTCAGGAAAGATGACACTTGTCCGAAACATTTGACAGTCAAATCAGCAAGGGATCAGCAATGTTTGAAAGTACTATCACAAACCTTTGTAGCATTATTTACTCAAAGACTTCTTAACAACTTCACAGTTGCTTTTGGAAGATCAAGATTTTTTAGCAATTTATTTATATTTTAATATCCATATAAAACAATTGTGGTATAACCAATACTATAATTCATATATGACTTTCTTCCCTATTAATTCTACGAATTCTTGCTTCTTGTAATTTACTATTTGAATACCTGGTAAAAGGATGAAAAGTAATGCTGGTTATCGTGTCAGATCATTCCTTATATAGACATAAGGTTCATGGATAGAAGGTAATGCTGGTTATCATGTCAGATCATTCCTTATATAGACATAAGGTTCATGGATAGAAGGTAATGCTGGTTATCATGTCAGATCATTCCTTATATAGACGTAAGGTTAATGGATAGAAGGTAATGCTGGTTATCATGTCAGATCATTCCTTATATAGACATAAGGTTAATGGATAGAAGGTAATGCTGGTTATCATGTCAGATCATTCCTTATATAAGGTTCATGGATAGAAGGTAATGCTGGTTATCATGTCAGATCATTCCTTATATAGACATAAGGTTAATGGATAGAAGGTAATGCTGGTTATCATGTCAGATCATTCCTTATATAGACATAAGGTTCATGGATAGAAGGTAATGCTGGTTATCATGTCAGATCATTCCTTATATAGACATAAGGTTCATGGATAGAAGGTAATGCTGGTTATCATGTCAGATCATTCCTTATATAGACATAAGGTTCATGGATAGAAGGTAATGCTGGTTATCATGTCAGATCATTCCTTATATAGATATAAGGTTAATGGATAGAAGGTAATGCTGGTTATCATGTCAGATCATTCCTTATATAGACATAAGGTTCATGGATAGAAGGTAATGCTGGTTATCATGTCAGATCATTCCTTTATATAAGGTTCATGGATAGAAGGTAATGCTGGTTATCATGTCAGATCATTCCTTATATAGACATAAGGTTCATGGATAGAAGGTAATGCTGGTTATCATGTCAGATCATTCCTTATATAGATAAGGTTCATGGATAGAAGGTAATGCTGGTTATCATGTCAGATCATTCCTTATATATAAGGTTCATGGATAGAAGGTAATGCTGGTTATCATGTCAGATCATTCCTTATATAGACATAAGGTTCATGGATGGAAGGTAATGCTGGTTATCATGTCAGATCATTCCTTATATAGACATAAGGTTCATGGATGGAAGGTAATGCTGGTTATCATGTCAGATCATTCCTTATATAGACATAAGGTTCATGGATAGAAGGTAATGCTGGTTATCATGTCAGATCATTCCTTATATAGACATAAGGTTCATGGATAGATGGAAGGTAATGCTGGTTATCATGTCAGATCATTCCTTATATAGACATAAGGTTCATGGATAGAAGGTAATGCTGGTTATCATGTCAGATCATTCCTTATATAGACATAAGGTTCATGGATAGAAGGTAATGCTGGTTATCATGTCAGATCATTCCTTATATAGACATAAGGTTCATGGATAGAAGGTAATGCTGGTTATCATGTCAGATCATTCCTTATATAGACATAAGGTTAATGGATAGAAGGTAATGCTGGTTATCATGTCAGGATCATTCCTTATATAGACATAAGGTTCATGGATAGAAGGTATTGCTGGTTATCATGTAGATCATTCCTTATATATCAGGTTAATCATGGACATAAGGTTAAGTTTATCATGTCAGATCATTCCTTATATAGACATAAGGTTAATGGATAGAAGGTAATTTTAGTTATCATGTCAGATCATTCCTTATTATAGACATAAGGTTCATGGATAGAAGGTAATGCTGGTTATCATGTCAGATCATTCCTTATATAGACATAAGGTTCATGGATAGAAGGTAATGCTGGTTATCATGTCAGATCATTCCTTATATAAGGTTCATGGATAGAAGGTAATGCTGGTTATCATGTCAGATCATTCCTTATATAGACATAAGGTTCATGGATAGAAGGTAATGCTGGTTATCATGTCAGATCATTCCTTATATAAGGTTCATGGATAGAAGGTAATGCTGGTTATCATGTCAGATCATTCCTTATATAGACATAAGGTTCATGGATAGAAGGTAATGCTGGTTATCATGTCAGATCATTCCTTATATAGACATAAGGTTCATGGATAGAAGGTAATGCTGGTTATCATGTCAGATCATTCCTTATATAAGGTTCATGGATAGAAGGTAATGCTGGTTATCATGTCAGATCATTCCTTATATAAGGTTCATGGATAGAAGGTAATGCTGGTTATCATGTCAGATCATTCCTTATATAAGGTTCATGGATAGAAGGTAATGCTGGTTATCATGTCAGATCATTCCTTATATAAGGTTCATGGATAAAGGTAATAGAAGTTAATGTCAGTTCATTCCTTATGTTTCAGATAGGAATTCCTTATATAGACATTCCTTATATAAGGTTCATGGATAGAAGGTAATGCTGGTTATCATGTCAGATCATTCCTTATATAAGGTTCATGGATAGAAGGTAATGCTGGTTATCATGTCAGATCATTCCTTATATAGACATAAGGTTCATGGATAGAAGGTAATGCTGGTTATCATGTCAGATCATTCCTTATATAGACATAAGGTTCATGGATAGAAGGTAATGCTGGTTATCATGTCAGATCATTCCTTATATAGATATAAGGTTCATGGATAGAAGGTAATGCTGGTTATCATGTCAGATCATTCCTTATATAGACATAAGGTTCATGGATAGAAGGTAATGCTGGTTATCATGTCAGATCATTCCTTATATAGACATAAGGTTCATGGATAGAAGGTAATGCTGGTTATCATGTCAGATCATTCCTTATATAGACATAAGGTTCATGGATAGAAGGTAATGCTGGTTATCATGTCAGATCATTCCTTATATAGACATAAGGTTAATGGATAGAAGGTAATGCTGGTTATCATGTCAGATCATTCCTTATATAAGACATAAGGTTATATGGATAGAAGGTAATTCTGGTTTATCATGTCGAGATCTCATTCCTTTTATAGACATAAGGTTAATGGATTGGAAGGTAATGCTGGTTATCATGTCAGATCATTCCTATATAGACATAAGGTTCATGGATGGAAGGTAATGCTGGTTATTCATGTCAGATCATTCCTTATATAGACATAAGGTTCATGGATAGAAGGTAATGCTGGTTATCATGTCAGATCATTCCTTATATATAAGGTTCATGGATAGAAGGTAATGCTGGTTATCATGTCAGATCATTCCTTAGATATAAGGTTCATGGATAGAAAGGTAATGCTGGTTATCATGTCAGATCATTCCTTATATAGACATAAGGTTCATGGATAGAAGGTAATGCTGGTTATCATGTCAGATCATTCCTTATATAGACATAAGGTTAATGGATAGAAGGTAATGCTGGTTATCATGTCAGATCATTCCTTATATATAAGGTTCATGGATAGAAGGTAATGCTGGTTATCATGTCAGATCATTCTTTATAGACATAAGGTTCATGGATAGAAGGTAATTTGGTTATCATGTCAGATCATTCCTTATATAGACATAGGTTAATGGATAGAAGGTATTTTAGTTATCATGTCAGATCATTCCTTATATAGACATAAGGTTAATGGATAGAAGGTAATGCTGGTTATCATGTCAGATCATTCCTTATATAGACATAAGGTTAATGGATAGAAGGTAATGCTGGTTATCATGTCAGATCATTCCTTATATAGACATAAGGTTAATGGATGGAAGGTAATGCTGGTTATCATGTCAGATCATTCCTTATATAGACATAAGGTTCATGGATAGAAGGTAATGCTGGTTATCATGTCAGATCATTCCTTATATAGACCATAAGGTTAATGGATAGAAGGTAATTCTGGTTATCATGTCAGATCATTCCTTATATAGACATAAGGTTAATGGATAGAAGGTAATGCTGGTTATCATGTCAGATCATTCCTTATATAGACATAAGGTTAATGGATAGAAGGTAATGCTGGTTATCATGTCAGATCATTCCTTATATAGACATAAGTTCATGGATAGAAGGTAATGCTGGTTATCATGTCAGATCATTCCTTATATAGTTTAATGACGAGTTATTAAGACATTCCTTTTTAAGTCAATGACGAGTTAACTAATGAGTTATTCCCTAGTCAATGACGAGTTAACTAATGAGTTATTCCCTAGTCAATGACGAGTTAACTAATGAGTTATTCCCTAGTCAATGACGAGTTAACTAATGAGTTATTCCCTAGTCAATGACGAGTTAACTAATGAGTTATTCCCTAGTCAATGACGAGTTTAACTAATGAGTTATTCCCTAGTCAATGACGAGTTAACTAATGAGTTATTCCCTAGTCAATGACGAGTTAACTAATGAGTTATTCCCTAGTCAAATGACGAGTTAACTAATGAGTTATTCCCTAGTCAATGACGAGTTAACTAATGAGTTATTCCCTAGTCAATGACGAGTTAACTAATGAGTTATTCCCTAGTCAATGACGAGTTAACTAATGAGTTATTCCCTAGTCAATGACGAGTTAACTAATGAGTTATTCCCTAGTCAATGACGAGTTAACTAATGAGTTATTCCCTAGTCAATGACGAGTTAACTAATGAGTTATTCCCTAGTCAATGACGAGTTAACTAATGAGTTATTCCCTAGTCAATGACGAGTTAACTAATGAGTTATTCCCTAGTCAATGACGAGTTAACTAATGAGTTATTCCCTAGTCAATGACGAGTTAACTAATGAGTTATTCCCTAGTCAATGACGAGTTAACTAATGAGTTATTCCCTAGTCAATGACGAGTTAACTAATGAGTTATTCCCTAGTCAATGACGAGTTAACTAATGAGTTATTCCCTAGTCAATGACGAGTTAACTAATGAGTTATTCCCTAGTCAATGACGAGTTAACTAATGAGAGTCAACTAATGAGTTAGTTCCCTAGTCAATGACGAGTTAACTAATGAGTTATTCCCTAGTCAATGACGAGTTAACTAATGAGTTATTCCCTAGTCAATGACGAGTTAACTAATGAGTTATTCCCTAGTCAATGACGAGTTAACTAATGAGTTATTCCCTAGTCAATGACGAGTTAACTAATGAGTTATTCCCTAGTCAATGACGAGTTAACTAATGAGTTATTCCCTAGTCAATGACCTAGTCAATGACGAGTTAACTAATGAGTTATTCCCTATTCAATGACGAGTTAACTAATGAGTTATTCCCTAGTCAATGACGAGTTAACTAATGAGTTATTCCCTAGTCAATGACGAGTTAACTAATGAGTTATTCCCTAGTCAATGACGAGTTAACTAATGAGTTATTCCCTAGTCAATGACGAGTTAACTAATGAGTTATTCCCTAGTCAATGACGAGTTAACTAATGATTTATTCCCTAGTCAATGACGAGTTAACTAATGAGTTATTCCCTAGTCAATGACGAGTTAACTAATGAATTATTCCCTAGTCAATGACGAGTTAACTAATGAGTTATTCCCTAGTCAATGACGAGTTAACTAATGAGTTATTCCCTAGTCAATGACGAGTTAACTAATGAGTTATTCCCTAGTCAATGACGAGTTAACTAATGAGTTATTCCCTAGTCAATGACGAGTTAACTAATGAGTTATTCCCTAGTCAATGACGAGTTAACTAATGAGTTATTCCCTAGTCAATGACGAGTTAACTAATGAGTTATTCCCTAGTCAATGACGAGTTAACTAATGAGTTATTCCCTAGTCAATGACGAGTTAACTAATGAGTTATTCCCTAGTCAATGACGAGTTAACTAATGAGTTATTCCCTAGTCAATGACGGGTTAACTTATGAATTATTCCCTAGTCAATGACGAGTTAACTAATGAGTTATTCCCTAGTCAATGACGAGTTAACTAATGAGTTATTCCCTAGTCAATGACGAGTTAACTAATGAGTTATTCCCTAGTCAATGACGAGTTAACTAATGAGTTATTCCCTAGTCAATGACGAGTTAACTAATGAGTTATTCCCTAGTCAATGGCGAGTTAACTAATGAGTTATTCCCTAGTCAATGACGAGTTAACTAATGAGTTATTCCCTAGTCAATGACGAGTTAACTAATGAGTTATTCCCTAGTCAATGACGAGTTAACTAATGAGTTATTCCCTAGTCAATGACGAGTTAACTAATGAGTTATTCCCTAGTCAATGACGAGTTAACTAATGAGTTGTTCCCTAGTCAATGACGAGTTAACTAATGAGTTATTCCCTAGTCAATGACGAGTTAACTAATGAGTTATTCCCTAGTCAATGACGAGTTAACTAATGAGTTATTCCCTAGTCAATGACGAGTTAACTAATGAGTTATTCCCTAGTCAATGACGAGTTAACTAATGAGTTATTCCCTAGTCAATGACGAGTTAACTAATGAGTTATTCCCTAGTCAATGACGAGTTAACTAATGAGTTATTCCCTAGTCAATGACGAGTTAACTAATGAGTTATTCCCTAGTCAATGACGAGTTAACTAATGAGTTATTCCCTAGTCAATGACGAGTTAACTAATGAGTTATTCCCTAGTCAATGACGAGTTAACTAATGAGTTATTCCCTAGTCAATGACGAGTTAACTAATGAGTTATTCCCTAGTCAATGACGAGTTAACTAATGAGTTATTCCCTAGTCAATGACGAGTTAACTAATGAGTTATTCCCTAGTCAATGACGAGTTAACTAATGAGTTATTCCCTAGTCAATGACGAGTTAACTAATGAGTTATTCCCTAGTCAATGACGAGTTAACTAATGAGTTATTCCCTAGTCAATGACGAGTTAACTAATGAGTTATTCCCTAGTCAATGACGAGTTAACTAATGAGTTATTCCCTAGTCAATGACGAGTTAACTAATGAGTTATTTCCTAGTCAATGACGAGTTAACTAATGAGTTATTCCCTAGTCAATGACGAGTTAACTAATGAGTTATTCCCTAGTCAATGACGAGTTAACTAATGAGTTATTCCCTAGTCAATGACGAGTTAACTAATGAGTTATTCCCTAGTCAATGACGAGTTAACTAATGAGTTATTCCCTAGTCAATGACGAGTTAACTAATGAGTTATTCCCTAGTCAATGACGAGTTAAACTAATGAGTTAATGTCCCTAGTCTAAATGACTAGTAAACTAATGATTCCCTAGTCAATGACGAGTTAAACATACCAAACACAGTTTGGATGCACCTCACTCTACTATAAAGATACATTTATTTTCGCTACATTCGGTGTTGAAAATGCTCTTTTCAATAAATGGATTTGTTTTATTTTAAATCATTTTTATTTCCTTTTGGATATCAGCCATATCGATATTTTTGCAAATATTATAGGGAAGATATGATATGTTTTAGAACTTTGATACGTAATATGAGTCATTTGGCTATTCCTTAATATCCAAATCTATACTCTCATTATCGTGTCACTTAGTATCTAAAGAACTAAAAAGAACATTTGCATGTACTAATATAGATTATTATGTATAAGATTGATTGTCAGATCATTACCGAAATGATGATTCAATGGAAAGGTTAATTTAATTATATAGAATTATTAATATATACAAATTAGTTAATGAAGTATAATAATTATTTGCATTATAATGTTAATTATCAACCATTTTAAATGAAATGTTACGTTTGAAATACGAAAATAAATGCAATACATTGAATTTTTGACATAAACAATTATTTCTGTGAACATTTCCCAGATATATCAATACGTAATGAATTAGTTATTACATCGACATTAATCATGTTATGGATGAAATACAATTGGACGACGACAATGTATTACTTATTAATACCTATATTTTATCACAAAGGTTTGTTCGATTTGATTTCCTTGAAAACTTTACTGAGACATCTGACAAAAAATATTTTAAAATTTGTTATTATATATAGAAAAGAATATTCATAGCAGAAATACATAATATTATAATTATAACTTATGCGTATCTTATTTAGATAAACTGTTATTTTCAATTCAAATAAAAGCCTTTGGGTGTTTTAGAAACATAAAAACAAATTCCACTCAATACATTATATAAGAAATAATCGGACTAGTCACAGCGCTGTCGGACGGACATTATCGCAGAAAATAACACATAATTGTTAATCAAGTATTAACATGGATATATCTTTAAAGTTATACAGACATAACACAAAACTCCCCATAAAATAATACAATCGAATCAATCGTCATACGTCATTCAGCTTATTGTTATATGTGCCATAACTTTTCGAAAATGTTCTCATGTTACTTTTCCGTTAATAATATATTAAAAAACTTCAGGGTTGATAAATTAAATTGTTAAAATCATTCAAATGGACAGAGAAACAATATAGTGTCTTACAAGCATGAATTACAAACACAAAACCACCAACCATGATTATCACTTCTTATTATACAATTGTAAAAATAAAAGCTATGCATATAGTAAAGGAATTCTCCAAACGTTTGGTGGTAAATAAGATATTAAAAGCTCTTCTTGACTGGTGAGTATGAAGATCACGGCACATGTAAACTTAAAGTTATTCCAAATTAATTTTGGGCTCTTTTTTCAAGGAAATCATTACGCCATTATTTCAGCCAATAAGAAGCCACGTTACAGACAGCGATGAAAATCTGTCCCTTATGGACTGTAACATCAAATTTGATGGCTTTGAAAATGCTCGTTATAGGCAAAATTTAATTATTTCAAAATATGATTATAACTAATCAACATCACATTTTCTCCATATCTAAGCTATATTTTTTTTGCTTTACTCCAAGGCGAGTTTATTGTGTAAAATTTTGTTGATTGTTAAGACGTTCCATTCTTTCTAATATCTTATATCTAATATAATTGGTTTCTATGACAACACTGCCCTACTCCAGGGCTGGTTTATTGTGTAATTATTTGATGATTGTTCTGATATATTTGGTTTCTATAACAACACTGCCTTACTCAAGGACCAATTTATTGTGTAATAGTTTGTTGATTGGGCTAATATAATTGGTTTCTATAGCAACACTGTCTTATTCCAGGACCGGTTTATTGTGTAATAGTTTGTTGATTGTTCGAATATAATTGGTTTCTTTCAGAACACTGCCTTACTCAAGGACCAATTTATTGTGTAATAGTTTGTTGATTGGGCTAATATAATTGGTTTCTATAGCAACACTGTCTTACTCCAGGACCGGTTTATTGTGTAATAGTTTGTTGATTGTTCGAATATAATTGGTTTCTATAACGACACTGTCTTACTCAAGGACCAATTTATTGTGTAATAGTTTGTTGATTGATAATCTGTTCTAATATCATTGGTTTCTATAACAACACTGTCTTACTCCAGGACCGGTTTATTGTGTAATAGTTTGTTGATTGTTTAATATAATTGGTTTCATATAACAACACTGTCTTTACTCCAAGGGACCGGTTGTATTGTGTTAATAGTTTGTTGATTGTTCTAATATCATTGGTTACTATAACAACACTGTCTTACTCCAGGACCGGTTTATTGTGTAATAGTTTGTTGATTGTTCTAATATCATTGGTTTCTATAACAACACTGTCTTACTCCAGGACCGGTTTATTGTGTAATAGTTTGTTGATTGTTCTAATATCTTTGGTTTCTATAACAACACTGTCCTACTCCAGTACCGGTTTATTGTGTAATAGTTTGTTGATTGTTCTAATATCTTTCGGTTTCTATAACAACACTGTCCTACTCCAGTACCGGTTTATTGTGTAATAGTTTGGTTGATTGTTATAATATCTTTGGTTTCTATAACAACACTGCCCTACTCCAGGACCGTTTATTGTGTTATAGTTTGTTGATTGTTCTAATATCTTTGGTTTCTATAACAACACTGTCTTACTTCAGGAACCGGTTTATTGTGTAATAGTTTGTTGATTGTTCTAATATCATTGGTTTCTATAACAACACTGCCTTACTTCAGGACCGGTTTATTGTGTAATAGTTTGTTGATTGTTCTAATATCATCGGTTTCTATAACAACACTGTCTTACTCCAGGACCGGTTTATTGTGTAATAGTTTGTTGATTGTTCTAATATCTTTGGTTTCTATAACAACACTGTCCTACTCCAGTACCGGTTTATTGTGTAATAGTTTGTTGATTGTTCTAATATCTTTGGTTTCTATAACAACACTGCCTTACTCCAGGACCGGTTTATTGTGTAATAGTTTGTTGATTGTTCTAATATCTTTGGTTTCTATAACAACACTGTCCTACTCCAGGACCGGTTTATTGTGTAATAGTTTGTGATTGTTCTAAATATCTTTGGTTTCTACAACATACTCCAACGGTTATTGTGTAATAGTTGTGATTGTGTTCTAATATCTTGGTTTTCCTATAACTAACACTGCCTTACTTCAAGACCGGTTTATTGTGTAATAGTTTGATGATTGTTCTAATATCATTGGTTTCTATAACAACACTGTCTTACTCCAGGACCGGTTTATTGTGTAATAGTTTGTTGATTGTTCTAATATCATTGGTTTCTATAACAACACTGTCTTACTTCAGGACCGGTTTATTGTGTAATAGTTTGTTGATTGTTCTAATATCTTTGGTTTCTATAACAACACTGTCTTACTCCAGGACCGGTTTATTGTGTAATAGTTTGTTGATTGTTCTAATATCATTGGTTTCTATAACAACACTGCCTTACTTCAGGACCGGTTTATTGTGTAATAGTTTGTTGATTGTTCTAATATCATTGGTTTCTATAACAACACTGTCTTACTTCAGGACCGGTTTATTGTGTAATAGTTTGTTGATTGTTCTAATATATCATCGGTTTCTATAACAACACACTGTCTTACTTCAGGTTTTATTGTGTTATCGGTTATTGGTATAGTTTGTTGATTGTTCTAATATCATCGGTTGGACCGGTTTATTGTGTAATAGCTTGTTGATTGTTTCTAATATCATAATCGGTTTCTATAACAACACTGTCTTAGTCCAGGACCGGTTTATTGTGTAATAGTTTGTTGATTGTTCTAATAGCATTGGTTTCTATAACAACACTGTCTTACTTCAGGACCGGTTTATTGTGTAATAGTTTGTTGATTGTTCTAATATCATCGGTTTCTATAGCAACACTGTCTTACTTCAGGGCCGGTTTATTGTGTAATAGTTTGTTGATTGTTCTAATATCATTGGTTTCTATAACAACACTGTCTTACTTCAGGACCGGTTTATTGTGTAATAGTTTGTTGATTGTTGATAATATAATTGGTTTCTATAAACAACACTGTCTTACTTCAGGACCGGTTTATTGTGTTATAGTTTGTTGATTGTTCTAATATCATTGGTTCCTATAACAACACTGCCTTACTTCAGGACCGGTTTATTGTGTAATAGTTTGTTGATTGTTCTAATATCTTTGGTTCCTATAACAACACTGTCCTACTCCAGTACCGGTTTATAGTGTAATATTTTGTTGATTGTTTTAATATAATTGGTTTCTATAACAACACTGATTCACTCCAGGGCCAGTTTATCCATCGGCAGTAGTGCTATCGTTTCTGTGTTTGATTGTCGCCATTTTCTTATCCTAGAATTCAAACCTCCATTCTGTAACAACAAAGGCCAACGCTTACGTGGTTAATGGCGTACGATATAAACATGTATGATAAAATGCTTCAACAAAATACAATGAAAGATATTGAGTATATCCATTCACAATGCATAATTTGAAGATGCTATACCGCTGACAAGTAGTATTTTTTCACAATCAAAAAACAGGAGCCGACAATTTACTATTTTTGTTCAGTCACAAAAGTTACTTACTCTACACCAATACCACTATTGAAAAGTTTGAGCTTCTAATTTTATTCAAGTTAAAAATTTAAAAAAAAATAATTGTATTCCAAAAAATTATGTGGCACTATATCCTATATGGAATGAAGAACTGATTGCGCATGTACCAAAAGCAAAATAAATCATTTTAAATTTTTCATTTTTATTTTTTGCTAATTGTACATACATGTACACAATTATACACTAATTATTGTTCAAATGATAAATACCATTTATGCTCTGTCGGCGGTCGAGCATATTTAAAAAAATCCCGAGTCTTTGTTTTAGATAATTGATCTAATTATACCTAAACCCTATATGAATTCAATATTGAATGTAGTTATACTAAGTAACGTATCGTGCTAGGCGAAAACCATTTTGGTCTCATAGGTTTTACCACAATACATAATATCTCGTTCAAAAGTTCAAAGTGATTATTTTGGTTTTGGTGTCGTGGATGTATCCAACTTTGAAGCATTTCGTCCTATTATCAAGTTTTTAAAATGTTTTCGAGTGATAAAATAAGATGATCTTCAGTGTTAGTGACAATCTTAACGATAACAAATCATTTTACATATTTCCAGTATCCTCAGACTTAACACTTTAATATCCATACTCATCTTACCTTTCTTATATCCTCAACATTCATTAATACTGCAAATAGTGTTGAAATCAGCGACAAGATTACCAATATCAGGAAGAAGTATTCGTATTGTTGTAGAGCCTTGGTTGTGTCTGTACTGTATATAAAACACAACGCGTCAATAGTACCGTACATATAATTTTATACCACATTTAAGCATTGGACGTCTTTCGGTTGGCATTCTTAACCATAAGGCTAACTCTCCCTGCCATCTCTTATTTGTGACCATGGCAACCGCATGTTCATCCACCGTAACGCCAATGTAAGTACAACACGTGATATGAAATTATAGTTTTAGTTAAACAATTGAAAGTTTGAACAAAACTGATTTAAAAACAATTGTATAATTCATACAATGTATGGGTTGTAATTTAGAATAAGTAAGTATTTGTGCTGCATTCATTTTGCTTTTTTATTAATTAATTTATTGATTTATCTTGAACCTTATAGTTAAAAATATATGCATTTCAAAAAGAAATAAGAACATTGTCTAGTTAATCCGGAAATTGCCCACTACACGGTATCTATTGTGACGCAAGCTATCAACAATTCACTCAGAGGTCAAAGTCTAAGTTTATAGGTCATTATTTCGAGCACAAAGACATCTAATTTTAGAACATTTTCAGAATAGAAATGTTAAGGGAATACAATGTAAAGACATATTGATATCAATTACTTAATTGATGTTTCGTATAGTCTAACCATTGTCTTCTTATACCATATCTTCTGCCCCACGCCATGGATAATCTCACCTTGGGTTAACAATCCCAATCATTAACCCAAAAAACTTAATAATTGTATATTGTTTTATATGATATGTTGATACTTACATTTCCTTTCCCTTCTGTAGTATATATCCTACTGCGATGAAGATTGATGCTGTAACCAGGCTCCTCATAGCAAACACTAAACTGCCGAGCGTGCCTACATAGGCGGGAGGGGACAATACCACAACAAACTGCCAAACCATTGCCTAAAACGTAATATCACGATAAAATGCCAAAACCATTACACCATTGCCTTAAACATAATACCACGACAAAATGCCAAAGCATTGTTTAAAACATAATACCACGACAAAATGCCAAAGCATTATCTAAAACATAATACCACGACAAAATGCCAAAGCATTGCCTTAAACGTAATATCACGACAAAATGCCAAAGCATTGCCTAAAACGTAATACCACGACAAAATGCCAAAGCATTGTTTAAAACATAATACCACGACAAAATGCCAAAGCATTGTCTAAAACATAATACCACGACAAAATGCCAAAGCATTGTCTAAAACATAATACCACGACAAAATGCCAAAGCATTGCCTAAAACATAATACCACGACAAAATGCCAAAGCATTGTCTAAAACATAATACCACGACAAAATGCCAAAGCATTGTCTAAAACATAATACCACGACAAAATGCCAAAGCATTGTCTAAAACATAATACCACGACAAAATGCCAAAGCATTGTCTAAAACATAATACCACGACAAAATGCCAAAGCATTGTCTAAAACATAATACCACGACAAAAATGCCAAAGCATTGTCCTAAAACATAATACCACGACAAAATGCCAAAGCATTGTCTAAACATAAAATGACAAAATGCCAAAGCATTGCCTTAAACATAATACCACGACAAAATGCCAAAGCATTGTCTAAAACATAATACCACACGACAAAATGTCTAAAACATAATACCAACGACAAAATGCCAAAAAGCATTGTCTAAAACAAAATACCACGATAACAAAATGCCAAAACATTTTATATCGCCTGAGTCATTCTTGTGACTACAATAGAATCACTAGGATAAAATGTATAAAAGAATGCACACGACTCGCAGGAGCATGTCCATAAGGCAACGTGAATATGCTCAAGTAGGAGGCATTTCAGGAATTAAGAAAGAGGGTATGATAGACTAGTAATCGTCCAAACATTACAAATGACATGCGTGAATATCACCTAACCGACATCAACACTAGACCCCCGCCGTCACCACATATATACAAAATAATAATAACTTCCGCGGACATGAACGCCCAGCCGAGCGTAAGGAGACACCAATTACCACCACTCTATCAGGAAGGCAAAAATGACACAGTCCACAATCAATTTTTCTTCAAACAAAACACAAAAACAAAAAATAATTTATAATTGATAATGGACTGCATTACAACAATTTAACGATAATTTTATCGATCCTTCATCAGAAACAAATGTAAATCCCCATTGAAAAATTAAATAGTAAATACACATGTATTTATCTAAAAAACATAATACTCAAACAGACTAAGCCAAAGCATTGTCCAATAATACTCGCTCGACTATATTTTTTTTTTTTTTTATTTTATTTTACATATAGTCAAATTTTCAAATTAGAGTTACCACGATACAGGTAAAATCTTTCTTTTGACAGAGAAAAAATAAACATATACTCAGTAACGTTTTTTATATGTGATTACTCGATTTTAGTATTATTACACAACTTATTAGACACAAGACTACAACATAACTAGTAGAATTAGGACATATTCGGGAACTAAACACCTGGTATCGAAGTTCGGTACAGTGAATAATCATCAATGTTTTCTAAAACAAGTCTGAACATTGACTAAAACAAAGCTTACCAAAAACACAGATAAGCAGAGGAAACAGAAAATACCAAAATATACCAAATAACAGAGAGGGGAGGACACAGTTAAAACATAAACGTTGACCATATATCACAGAGATTGGAGTTTACACAGTAAAAACATAAACTACCAATAACCATGCACAGAGAGTGTAAAAGGAGTAAAAAAACATGTCATCGGCACGTAAACAACATAAAGCATTCCAAAACACATAGAGTGGGGACACAGAATAATATAAACTTACCAATAACACAGAGAGTTGATGCACATATTAAAGACATAAACATAACCCACTACCCAGAGAGTGGATGACACAGTAAAAACATAACACTTACCAATATCACAGAGAGGTGGGAGGACACAGTAAAAAACATAAACTTACTGCGATATCACAAGAGAGTGGTAGGACACAGAAAAAACATCAACTTACCAATAATCACAGAGAGTGGAGGACACAGTAAAACATAAACTATACCAATAACACAGAGAGTGGAGGATAAAGTAAAAACATAGATTTACCAATATCACAGAGGTGGAGGACACAGTAAAACAAAAACTAAACCATATCACAGAGAGTATAGAAGGACACAGTGAAAAACAGTGGAAACTTACCAATATCACAGAGAGTGGAGGACACAGTAAAAACAAAACATACCAATATATCACAGAGAGTGGAGGACACAGTAAAAACATAAACTTACCAATATCACAGAGAGTGGAGGGACACAGTAAAAACATAAACTTACACAATATCACAGAGAGTGGAGGACACAGTAAAAAAACATAAACTTACCAATATCACAGAGAGTGGAGGACACAGTAAAAAACATAAACTTACCAATATCACAGAGTGTAGGAGTAAAACAAAGAACTACCAATAAAGGATACAGTAAAACATCAACTTACCAATATCACAGAGAGTGGAGGACACAGTAAAAACATTAAACTTACCAATCATCACAGAGAGTGGAGGGACACAGTGGAAAAAAACATAAACTTACCAATATCACAGAGAGTGGTGGACACAGTAAAAACATAAACTTACCAATATCACAGAGAGTGGAGGACACAGTAAAAACATAAACTTACCAATATCACAGAGAGTGGAGGACACAGTAAAAACATAAACTTACCAATATCACAGAGAGTGGAGGACACAGTAAAAACATAAACTTACCAATATCACAGAGAGTGGAGGACATACCACAGAGAGTAAATACAAAAACTTACCAATATCACAGAGAGTGGAGGACACAGTAAAAACATAAACTTACCAATATCACAGAGAGTGGAGGACACAGTAAAACATAAACTTACCAATATCACAGAGAGTGGAGGACACAGTAAAAACATAAACTTACCAATATCACAGAGAGTGGAGGACACAGTAAAAACATAAAACTTACCAATATCACAGAGAGTGGAGGACACAGTAAAACATAAACTTACCAATATCACAGAGAGTGGAGGACACAGTAAAAACATAAACTTACCAATATCACAGAGAGTGGAGGACACAGTAAAAACATAAACTTACCAATATCACAGAGAGTGGAGGACACAGTAAAAACATAAACTTACCAATATCACAGAGAGTGGAGGACACAGTAAAAACATAAACTTACCAATATCACAGAGAGTGGAGGACACAGTAAAAACATAAACTTACCAATATCACAGAGAGTGGAGGACACAGTAAAACATAAACTTACCAATATCACAGAGAGTGGAGGACACAGTAAAACATAAACTTACCAATATCACAGAGAGTGGAGGACACAGTAAAAACATAAACTTACCAATATCACAGAGAGTGGAGGACACAGTAAAAACATAAACTTACCAATATCACAGAGAGTGGAGGACACAGTAAAAACATAAACTTACCAATATCACAGAGAGTGGAGGACACAGTAAAAACATAAACTTACCAATATCACAGAGAGTGGAGGACACAGTAAAAACATAAACTTACCAATATCACAGAGAGTGGAGGACACAGTAAAAACATAAACTTACCAATATCACAGAGAGTGGAGGACACAGTAAAAACATAAACTTACCAATATCACAGAGAGTGGAGGACACAGTAAATACATAAACTTACCAATATCACAGAGAGTGGAGGACACAGTAAAAACATAAACTTACCAA
The DNA here is from genome assembly GCF_041381155.1 of Argopecten irradians. Lineage (NCBI taxonomy): Eukaryota > Metazoa > Mollusca > Bivalvia > Pectinida > Pectinidae > Argopecten > Argopecten irradians. The sequence continues at coordinate 34,201,426 of NC_091149.1, forward strand.
TATCACAGAGAGTGGAGGACACAGTAAAAACATAAACTTACCAATATCACAGAGAGTGGAGGACACAGTAAAAACATAAACTTACCAATATCACAGAGAGTTGAGGACACAGTAAAAACATAAACTTACCAATATCACAGAGAGTGGAGGACACAGTAAAAACATAAACTTACCAATATCACAGAGAGTTGAGGACACAGTAAAAACATAAACTTACCAATATCACAGAGAGTGAGAGGACACAGTAAAAACATAAACTTACCAATATCACAGAGAGTTGAGGACACAGTAAAAACATAAACTTACCAATATCACAGAGAGTTGAGGACACAGTAAAAATAAACTACCATATCACAGAGATGAACAGTAAAACATAAACTTACCAATATCACAGAGAGTGGGGACACAGTAAAAACATAAACTTACCAATATCACAGAGAGTGGAGGACACAGTACAGTAAAAACATAAACTTACCAATATCACAGAGAGTGGAGGACACAGTAAAAACATAAACTTACCAATATCACAGAGAGTGGAGGACACAGTAAAACATAAACTTACCAATATCACAGAGAGTGGAGGACACAGTAAAAACATAAACTTACCAATATCACAGAGAGTGGAGGACACAGTAAAAACATAAACTTACCAATATCACAGAGAGTGGAGGACACAGTAAAAACATAAACTTACCAATATCACAGAGAGTGGAGGACACAGTAAAAACATAAACTTACCAATATCACAGAGAGTGGAGGACACAGTAAAAACATAAACTTACCAATATCACAGAGAGTGGAGGACACAGTAAAAACATAAAACTTACCAATATCACAGAGAGTGGGAGGACACAGTAAAAACATAAACTTACCAACACAAAGTGAGACACAGTAAAAACATAAACTTACCAATATCACAGAGAGTGGAGGACACAGTAAAAACATAAACTTACCAATATCACAGAGAGTGGAGGACACAGTAAAAACATAAACTTACCAATATCACAGAGAGTGGAGGACACAGTAAAAACATAAACTTACCAATATCACAGAGAGTGGAGGACACAGTAAAAACATAAACTTACCAATATCACAGAGAGTGGAGGACACAGTAAAAACATAAACTTACCAATATCACAGAGAGTGGAGGACACAGTAAAAACATAAACTTACCAATATCACAGAGAGTGGGGGACACAGTAAAAACATAAACATACCAATATCACAGAGAGTGGAGGACACAGTAAAACATAAACTTACCAATATCACAGAGAGTTGAGGACACAGTAAAAACATAAACTTACCAATATCACAGAGAGTGGAGGACACAGTAAAAACATAAACTTACCAATATCACAGAGAGTGGAGGACACAGTAAAACATAAACTTACCAATATCACAGAGAGTGGAGGACACAGTAAAAACATAAACTTACCAATATCACAGAGAGTGGAGGACACAGTAAAAACATAAACTTACCAATATCACAGAGAGTGGAGGACACAGTAAAAACATAAACTTACCAATATCACAGAGAGTGGAGGACACAGTAAAAACATAAACTTACCAATATCACAGAGAGTTGAGGACACAGTAAAAACATAAACTTACCAATATCACAGAGAGTGGAGGACACAGTAAAAACATAAACTTACCAATATCACAGAGAGTGGAGGACACAGTAAAAACATAAACTTACCAATATCACAGAGAGTGGAGGACACATACTACAATATCACAGAGAGTGGAGGACACAGTAAAACATAAACTTACCAATATCACAGAGAGTGGAGGACACAGTAAAAAACATAAACTTACCAATATCACAGAGAGTGGAGGACACAGTAAAAACATAAACTTACCAATATCACAGAGAGTGGAGGACACAGTAAAAAAACATAAACTTACCAATATCACAGAGAGTGGAGGACACAGTAAAAACATAAACTTACCAATATCACAGAGAGTTGAGGACACAGTAAAAACATAAACTTACCAATATCACAGAGAGTTGAGGACACAGTAAAAACATAAACTTACCAATATCACAGAGAGTGGAGGACACAGTAAAAACATAAACTTACCAATATCACAGAGAGTGGAGGACACAGTAAAAACATAAACTTACCAATATCACAGAGAAGTGGAGGACACAGTAAAACATAAACTTACCAATATCACAGAGAGTGGAGGACACAGGTAAAAACATAAACTTACCAATATCACAGAGAGTGGAGGACACAGTAAAAACATAAACTTACCAATATCACAGAGAGTGGAGGACACAGTAAAAACATAAACATACCAATATCACAGAGAGTTGGGGGGACACAGTAAAAAACATAAACTTACCAATATCACAGAGAGTGGAGGACACAGTAAAAAACATAAACTTACCAATATCACAGAGAGTGGAGGACACAGTAAAACATAAACTTACCAATATCACAGAGAGTGGAGGACACAGTAAAACATAAACTTACCAATATCACAGAGAGTGAGGACACAGTAAAAACATAAACTTACCAATATCACAGAGAGTGGAGGACACAGTAAAAACATAAACTTACCAATATCACAGAGAGTGGAGGACACAGTAAAAACATAAACTTACCAATATCACAGAGAGACACAGTGGACACAGTAAAAACATAAACTTACCAATATCACAGAGAGTGGAGGACACAGTAAAAACATAAACTTACCAATATCACAGAGAGTGGAGGACACAGTAAAAACATAAACTTACCAATATCACAGAGAGTGGAGGACACAGTAAAAAACATAAACTTACCAATATCACAGAGAGTGGAGGACACAGTAAAAACATAAACTTACCAATATCACAGAGAGTGGAGGACACAGTAAAACATAAACTTACCAATATCACAGAGAGTGGAGGACACAGTAAAAACATAAACTTACCAATATCACAGAGAGTGGAGGACACAGTAAAAACATAAACTTACCAATATCACAGAGAGTGAGGACACAGTAAAAACATAAACTTACCAATATCACAGAGAGTGGGAGGACACAGTAAACACTTAAACTTACCAATATCACAGAGAGTGGAGGACACAGTAAAAACATAAACTTACCAATATCACAGAGAGTGGAGGACACAGTAAAAACATAAACTTACCAATATCACAGAGAGTGGAGGACACAGTAAAAACATAAACTTACCAATATCACAGAGAGTGGAGGACACAGTAAAAACATAAACTTACCAATATCACAGAGAGTGGAGGACACAGTAAAACATAAACTTACCAATATCACAGAGTGTGGAGGACACAGTAAAAACATAAACTTACCAATATCACAGAGAGTGGAGGACACAGTAAAAACATAAACTTACCAATATCACAGAGAGTGGAGGACACAGTAAAAACATAAACTTACCAATATCACAGAGAGTGGAGGACACAGTAAAAACATAAACTTACCAATATCACAGAGAGTGGAGGACACAGTAAAAACATTAAACTTACCAATATCACAGAGAGTGGGAGGACACAGTAAAACATAAACTTACCAATATCACAGAGAGTGGAGGACACAGTAAAAAACATAAACTTACCAATATCACAGAGAGTGGAGGACTCAGGTACAATCCATAATTAGGAGACATCAAACAAGCTACCAATAACACTTAGTATTCTAGTGGTAATACTCACTGAAAATAAACAATTAGACATAACTACTTAGTTCTAGTTAAATCTCTGAAAACAAACAATTAACAAAACTACTTGTTCTAGGTAATCTCTGAAAACGAAACCAATTAACATACGACTTAGTTCTAAGGTAATACTCGTGAAAACAAACAATTAACATAACTACACTTAGGTTTTCTAGGTAATCTCTGAAACAACAATTAAACATAACTTCTATAGTATTCTAGTAATCTCTGAAAACAAACAATTAAATATCACTATGTCGTTCTAGGTAATCTCCTGAAAACAAACAGATTAACATAAGTTCCTGTAGTTCTAGGTAATCTCTGAAAACAAACAATGAAAATATCTATGTAGATTCTAGGTAATCTCTGAAAACAAACAATTAACATAACTAATTAGTTGTAGTAATCTCTGAAAACAAACAATTAACATATCTATGTAGTTCTAGGATAAAAAAAAAAAAAAAAAGAAATTTTTCCCCCTCTAAAAAAAAAAAAAAAAACCCAAAAAAACAAACCCATATAAATATCTATTACTTAGTTCTAGGTAATCTCTGAAAACAAACAATTAACATAACTACTTAGTTCTAGGTAATCTCTGAAAACAAACAATTAACATAACTACTTAGTTCTAGGTAATCTCTGAAAACAAACAATTAACATAACTACTTAGTTCTAGGTAATCTCTGAAAACAAACAATTAACATAACTACTTAGTTCTAGGTAATCTCTGAAAACAAACAATTAACATAATTAACCTTAGTTCTAGGTAATCTCTGAAAACAAACAATTAACAATAAACTACTTAGTTCTAGGTAATCTCTGAAAACAAACAATTAACAAAATAACTATTAGTTCTAGGTAATCTCTGAAAACAAACAATTAACAAAACTTATTACTTAGTTCTAGGTAATCTCTGAAAACAAACAATTAAATATCTATGTAGTTCTAGGTAATCTCTGAAAACAAACAATTAACATAACTACTTAGTTCTAGGTAATCTCTGAAAACAAACAATTAACATAACTACTTAGTTCTAGGTAATCTCTGAAAACAAACAATTAACATAATTACTTAGTTCTAGGTAATCTCTGAAAACAAACAATTAACATAATTACTTAGTTCTAGGTAATCTCTGAAAACAAACAATTAACATAATTACTTAGTTCTAGGTAATCTCTGAAAACAAACAATGAACATAACTTCTTAGTTCTGGGTAATCTCTGAAAACAAACAATTAATAATATAATATTATAATTTCTTAACGGATCAATCCTTAATATACCTGTATTAATGTTGTATTCATATTCACCAACGTTTACTCTGTGTAAATATGAACCAACATCTATCTAAAATTTATACATAAAGAATGCAGTGTAAAAACCTTTCAGCTATGATAAATTTGCAATAACAACTGTACATACAGAATGATTTTATTTATTCCCTTACGGTAAGTTAGCCTGCTTCACTATCCAGCAAACTGCATAGAAACTCACTGTGACGAGGAACAGCCAGTATGTCCGCGGTAGACCCCGTAACGTATTCAATGACTAAAACAAATTATAAAAACACTAGTGTTCATCTGTTTTAATCCCAATTGAGCTATTTTAAACTCTTTGTTTTTCAAGCTTGATTTAATAATGCTGTATTCGGAACACGTTATTGTTTCAAATTCACATTTTCACTGGTGCTACTGTTTTTTTTACTAATATTAAAGCAGAAAAAAACTGTAGATTATTAAAGACAGAAATTGATGTTTGTTCCTAAAGTTAGAGTTTTTATAATAAGAATATGATAAGAAAATATATAAGGAGTTTAAAGATGCTCCACCGCCGACAGAGCATAAATGATAATCATCATTTCAACAATAATTGGTATTTAATCGTGTATATGTATGTCTTATTAACGCATGCATGTACAAACAGTACCTCATTCCATATAGAATATAGTTAACGTATGCAGTTATTTATTTTTTATATTTTGAACTTAAAGTAAAATTAGAAGCTCTTTTCAATGGTGGTAATAGTGTAAACAAAGTAACTTTTGTAACTGAAGAAAAAAACCAAATCGTCTGCTCCTGTTTTTGATAATGAAAAAATACCATTTGTCTGCTCCTGTTTTTGATAATGAAAAAATACCATTTGTCAGCGGTGGACCATCTTTAAGGAGAAAACTTAGGTCATATCCACCGATACAGGTAAAATGTTTCCTCAAACAGTTAAGTTTTATTATTAAATAAAACGAAAGGTTTTATTTTAAGAAAATTTTCAAATTTTAAGAAGGAAAACAACTCGTTGTAAAGCTCTAGAACTGGTTACACAGTTGGATCCCCAGCAAATGTTCACTGTCAGTCTGACAGAGTAAGAACAATATTGAAAAATTCGTTATTATTTATATCTTACCAATACGTATTTGTTTTCTTTGTCAGTGATAATAGTAGGCTCTTGAACTCGGAGAAGAAATACTAATCCTATTGCGAAGAGAAATCCTATTCCACACGTAATCGGTCCTGAAAAGGAAATTAGCCTCATTGAAGACAGCTGACAAATACAGTAAGACGTCTCACCGATTTTGTCACGTTAAACAACGTTTCTTAGACTAACGACCTTTTTTTCTGATAATCAAACAAATCTTTCTGAAATGTTAAGAATGCTTAAATACCACGGAAGACAATGGAAAACGTTGTTGGTAATGATGTTTACATAAGGAACGTTTTTCGTGATTATGACAAACAGAAGATATTATTGAATACGTTATAAAATATATATTTTCTATTTTATATAAGTTAATACTTGCGCGGACACCGCTCTTCTACAGACATTTGATATTGGTACATAGGTATGTGGACACAGTAAAATATATTTCCTCAAATATTCTCGTGACTGCGATCATGACTTGGCGGGATGCTCATTACAAAATTATAGTTGTAAACAGTTAGTGAAAAATGGCACTGGAATCCCCAAACAGTATTGTCATACTGGGTGCAACGCGGACAGTGATTCGACAATGTGACGGAGCGATAACACTACAGTTGAGCATAGTTTGTGGAAGCTGAACTGGACGACGATAGTTCTGTTTAATTGTGATGAGATATAGCATATCCAGGACGCGAGGCTGGCTGTATCGTGGATGGAGAGATAAAATGTAGATACATTGTAAGTGTCACCAATGTCTCACACCATATTACGATTTAACTTATGTTTCAGGCTCAACATTGTGAAATGAACACCAAAACCTTTGATTTTAGTCAGTTCAGTAAAAGCACTGATGAACAAGAAAGATTCGAGGAAAAAGAATTAAAATATGTCAACATTGTCATATACATACCTATCCATATCACTGTCCGAACACCGATAGTCGTGGGTATGATATATATGTGACATTACAGATGACGTACCTAGCCATACCGCTACCCGATCGCCGATAGTCGTGGCTATAATATGTGTGATATAACAGATAGCATGAGCGGTCCGAACGCCGATAGTCTTGTCTATGATGTGTGTGAAACTGCAAATGACATACCAAGTCATAACGCTGTACGAACGCCGATAGTCGTGTCTGTAATGTGCGCGTGACATTACAAGTGACGTACAGATGTACCAAGCCATACCGCTGTCCGAACGCCGATAGTCGTGTCTGTAATGTGCGCGTGACATTACAAGTGACGTACAGATGTACCAAGCCATACCGCTGTCCGAACGCCGATAGTCGTTGTCTGTAATGTGCGCGTGACATTACAAGTGACGTACAGATGTACCAAGCCATACCGCTGTCCGAACGCCGATAGTCGTGTCTGTAATGTGCGCGTGACATTACAAGTGACGTACAGATGTACCAAGCCATACCGCTGTCCGAACGCCGATAGTCGTGTCTGTAATGTGCGCGTGACATTACAAGTGACGTACAGATGTACCAAGCCATACCGCTGTCCGAACGCCGATAGCCGTTTCTGTAATGTGCGCGTGACATTACAAGTGACGTACAGATGTACCAAGCCATACCGCTGTCCGAACGCCGATAGCCGTTTCTATAATGTGCGTGACATTACAAGTGACGTACAGATGTACCAAGCCATACCGCTGTCCGAACGCCGATAGCCGTTTCTATAATGTGCGTGACATTACAAGTGACGTACAGATGTACCAAGCCATACCGCTGTCCGAACGCCGATAGCCGTTTCTATAATGTGCGTGACATTACAAGTGACGTACAGATGTACCAAGCCATACCGCTGTCCGAACGCCGATAGCCGTTTCTATAATGTGCGTGACATTACAAGTGACGTAAAGATGTACCAAGCCATACCTACTGTCCGAACGCCGATAGCCGTTTCTATATGTCGTGACATTAAATGGACGTAAGATATAATAGCATCCGCTGTCCGAACGCCGATAGTCCGTTTCTATGATGTGTGTGACATTACAAATGACGTACCTAGCCATACCGCTGTACCCGATCGCCGATAGTCGTTTCTATAATGTGCGTGACATTACAACATGATACCAAGCCATACCGCTGTCCCGAACGCCGATAGTCGTGGTCTATAATATGTGCGCGTGACATTACAAAACAGATGTACCAAGCCATACCGCTGTCCGAACGCCGATAGTCGTGTCTGTAATGTGCGCGTGACATTACAAGTGACGTACAGATGTACCAAGCCATACCGCTGTACGAACGCCGATAGTCGTGTCTGTAATGTGCGCGTGACATTACAAATGAAATACCAAGCCATACCGCTGTCCGAACGCCGATAGTCATGTCTGTAATGTGCGCGTGACATTACAAGTGACGTACAGATGTACCAAGCCATACCGCTGTCCGAACGCCGATAGTCCGTGTCTGTAATGTGCGCGTGCGTGACATTACAAGTGACTTACAGATGTACCAAGCCATACCGCTGTCCGAACGCCGATAGTCGTTTCTATAATGTGCGTGACATTACAAAGTGACGTACATGATGTACCAAGCCATACCGCTGTCCGAACGCCGATAGCCGTTTCTATAATGTGCGTGACATTACAAGTGACGTACAGATGTACCAAGCCATACCGCTGTCCGAACGCCGATAGCCGTTTCTATAATGTGCGTGACATTACAAGTGACATACCAAACCATACCGCTGTCCGAACGCCGATAGTCGTGGCTATGAATGGTGTGAGATAAAAACTCATTCCTTCGCCGACATAAGCTAGTGTCCCGAACCCCAGAGCGGTAAGAGTGGATTCTGGGAAATAATGGGAGACAACTCTTGTCTGCACAACTGAAAATAAAATAAAAACGACTATCAATACAATCCGTCACCTTCACAAAAGAAAAAAACATTTCTTTGTTGAGCATTAGAATGTCCCCGAAAAACATTTCGTTCGGACATATCTTTCTTTCTAAACTGTTCATTCAATTTCAGTGAAACTGTAAAGATAAGGTAAGAGGCCATGTGTAGATGTACAGGAAGTCTTTGCTTTCAAGCAAAAATGGTTGTCATGGTAACCAGGTCACATGTTTTGTAAACTGGCCATGGCTCATCCGTTTTTGAATCAATTTTGTTCAAATTTGATCATTTTTTTAACTACAACTATAATTTTACAACACGTGTTTAACTGACATGGAGGAACATTAGGTATTAAGGGGTGACGGGGAGAGTTAGTGTTATGGCTTACAATTCCAGTTCTTCTTACCATGAGGATAAACAAATAAACCAATTGTATAAGAAACACACTTTTGATTTATATATACATGTATATCCTGTGTATATAGATATGATAAATGTACCTATATGTAGTCATTTAGGTAAACATACAGTTGATATACATACAACGTAAAGATGCAACCCCGAACGCCAGACAGGCATACCCCGTCAACATAAGTAAATACACAGGTGTAGAGACAGGAGCCTGGGAGGTCGCTCCTACAGCAAACACCACTGAACCCAGAAATAACAATGTGCTAAACAGCACGGTTGAGCCTGAAAGAAACCACAGGTGAAGTATTGGTGTGTCATCTAGGACATAAAAGATCATAAAGGAAACAAAACATTCAAAATCAAAATGAAACATTTTATGTCCCTTATTTCTACAAGCATTTTCTAGTATTATAAGATTATTTCATGTGTTGATATGAAGGATAGGGATATTCTACCCGAGGGTCACAAAATGTAGTAAAACCCGAAGCTTGCCGAGGGCTTTGCAACATTTTGGGGTCCCGAGGGTAGAATATCCCTATATTTTTCCTTCATACCTCAACGTTTTATTGCAATTTTACAACTAATGTAACAGGCCATTTTGAAATAAATTCGAAGAAATCCACGGCTACAAGTCAATTTTTCATTTAATTACATAATAAAAACATTTCCGTTGTTTGCATCTTTTATAGTAAAACAAGTCAAGTTTGTGAAAAATGTAAAAATTTTACCTAGGTAATAGAAATTTTGTTGACGTCGTGACGTCACGAGGCTTTATTGCATGGGTAGCCATGCAATACAGCCTCATGCGGCATGAGTGTATTGCCCTAAACCAGCCAGTATTACACCAGTAGGTATGAAAGAATATCCATTCCATCACGTTCATCCAAATAACTTACAAGAAGGTGTAGTTATGACAGACTTGTCCGTATTATACTTACGTTTACTACCTATTCTATCGATAATCATTCCCGACGGTATAGACACTGCAACTGTCCTGTAAAACCAGCAGATAATACGGCTATCTTAGGGCAAAATATTAGGGCGGCCAACGAGCACATACAACATTATGTGGAATTAACACTGATTATCTAATGTTAAAAACGATTGATGTTGAGATGAAATAGGTGGATTGTACTATCTTTCTACGGTGAACATGTATGTGACAATTCAAAGTCTTTAGATACCAGTACGCGAATTAGGGGGTTAAAAAGGGCCGCACTCACAGGTCATTAATGAGTGCTTAACTCAACAATTCAACAGGCATGGCAATAAATTACTTTTATTTTACGTTTATTTCTTCTGACAACGCCGTTCTGTGATTCAGAAAATGGTCAAAATGTGTTCTCACTGTTTACGTTCATGTTATTAAGAAATTATCTCATCTGTTTCGTTTCTTTTGCGATTTTCAGGAGCAAGACCTCTTCAAATTTTCATTTCAGCAATCAGTCGTTTTCGTTTATTCGGGATTTATACTCCGTCATAATTGCTATGCATCGCTTTTCTATGTTTCGGTCCACTTAGATGTTTCTCTCTACCACTACTGTGTACGGTACACAGAACCACATACAGCCTGTTCTCTACCACTACTGTGTACGGTACACAGAACCACATACAGCCTGTTCTCTACCACTACTGTGTACGGTACACAGAACCACATACAGCCTGTTCTCTACCACTACTGTGTACGGTACACAGAACCACATACAGCCTGTTCTCTACCACTACTGTGTACGGTACACAGAACCACATACAGCCTGTTCTCTACCACTACTGTGTACGGTACACAGAACCACATACAGCCTGTTCTCTACCACTACTGTGTACGGTACACAGAACCACATACAGCCTGTTCTCTACCACTACTGTGTACGGTACACAGAACCACATACAGCCTGTTCTCTACCACTACTGTGTACGGTACACAGAACCACATACAGCCTGTTCTCTACCACTACTGTGTACGGTACACAGAACCACATACAGCCTGTTCTCTACCACTACTGTGTACGGTACACAGAACCACATACAGCCTGTTCTCTACCACTACTGTGTACGGTACACAGAACCACATACAGCCTGTTCTCTACCACTACTGTGTACGGTACACAGAACCACATACAGCCTGTTCTCTACCACTACTGTGTACGGTACACAGAACTGTGTACGGTACACTACAGGAACACATACAGCCTGCTCTCTACCACTACTGTGTACGGTACACAGAACCACATACAGCCTGTTCTCTACCACTACTGTGTACGGTACACAGAACCACATACAGCCTGTTCTCTACCACTACTGTGTACGGTACACAGAACCACATACAGCCTGTTCTCTACCACTACTGTGCACAGTACACAGAACCACATAACAGCCTGTTCTCTCTGTGTCTCAACCACATACTGTGTACGGTACGGTACACAGAACCACATACAGCCTGGTTCTCTACCACTACTGTGTACGGTACACAGAACCACATACAGCCCTTCTCTACACTACTGTGTACGGTACACAGAACCACATACAGCCTGTTCTCTACCACTACTGTGTACGGTACACAGAACCACATACAGCCTGTTCTCTACCACTACTGTGCACGGTACACAGAACCACATACAGCCTGTTCTCTACCACTACTGTGTACGGTACACAGAACCACATACAGCCTGTTCTCTACCACTACTGTGTACGGTACACAGAACCACATACAGCCTGTTCTCTATCACTACTGTGTACGGTACACAGAAACCACATACAGCCTGTTCTCTACCACTACTGTGTACGGTAACACAGAACCACATACAGCCTGTTCTCTACCACTACTGTGTACGGTACACAGAACCACATACAGCCTGTTCTCTACCACTACTGTGTACGGTACACAGAACCACATACAGCCTGTTCTCTACCACTACTGTGTACGGTACACAGAACCACATACAGCCTGTTCTCTACCACTACTGTGTACGGTACACAGAACCACATACAGCCTGTTCTCTACCACTACTGTGTACGGTACACAGAACCACATACATCCTGTTCTCTACCACTACTGTGTACGGTACACAGAACCACATACAGCCTGTTCTCTATCACTACTGTGTACGGTACACAGAAACCACATACAGCCTGTTCTCTACCACTACTGTGTACGGTACACAGAACCACATACAGCCTGTTCTCTACCACTACTGTGTACGGTACACAGAACCACATTCAGCCTGTTCTCTACCACTACTGTGTACGGTACACAGAACCACATACAGCCTGTTCTCTACCACTACTGTGTACGGTACACAGAACCACATACAGCCTGTTCTCTACCACTACTGTGTACGGTACACAGAACCACATACAGCCTGTTCTCTACCACTACTGTGTACGGTACACAGAACCACATACAGCCTGTTCTCTACCACTACTGTGTACGGTACACAGAACCACATACAGCCTGTTCTCTACCACTTACTGTGTACGGTACACAGAACCACATACAGCCTGTTCTCTACCACTACTGTGTACGGTACACAGAACCACATACAGCCTGTTCTCTACCACTACTGTGTACGGTACACAGAACCACATACAGCCTGTTCTCTATCACTACTGTGTACGGTACACAGAACCACATTACAGCCTGTTCTCTCTACCACTACTGTGTACGGTACACAGAACCACATACAGCCTGTTCTCTACCACTACTGTGTACGGTACACAGAACCACATACAGCCTGTTCTCTACCACTACTGTGTACGGTACACAGAACCACATACAGCCTGTCTTCTCTACCACTTACTCGTGTACGGTACACAGTACAGCCTGTTCTTTACCACACTACTGTGTACGGTACACAGAACCACATACAGCCTGTTCTCTACCACTACTGTGTACGGTACACAGAACCACATACAGCCTGTTCTCTACCACTACTGTGTACGGTACACAGAACCACATACAGCCTGTTCTCTACCACTACTGTGTACGGTACACAGAACCACATACAGCCTGTTCTCTACACAAACTGTGTACGGTACACAGAACCACATACAGCCTGTTCTCTATCACTACTGTGTACGGTACACAGAAACCACATACAGCCTGTTCTCTATCACTACTGTGTACGGTTACACAGAACACATACAGCCTGTTCTCTACCACACTACTGTGTACGGTACACAGAACCACATACAGCCTGTTTCTACTCCACTACTGTGTACGGTACACAGAACCACATACACAGCCTGTTCTCTACCACTACTGTGTACGGTACACAGAACCACATACAGCCTGTTCTCTACCACTACTGTGTACGGTACACAGAACCACATACATCCTGTTCTCTACCACTACTGTGTACGGTACACAGAACCACATACAGCCTGCTCTCTACCACTACTGTGTACGGTACACAGAACCACATACATCCTGCTCTCTACCACTACTGTGTACGGTACACAGAACCACATACAGCCTGTTCTCTACCACTACTGTGTACGGTACACAGAACCACATACAGCCTGTTCTCTACCACTACTGTGTACGGTACACAGAACCACATACAGCCTGTTCTCTACCCACTACTGTGTACGGTCCACACAGAACAGACATACAGCCATGGATCTCTACCACTACTGTGACTACGGTACACAGAACCACATACAGCCTGCTCTCTACCACTACTGTCTGGTACGCCTGTACACTGAACAGTACATACATCCTGTTCTCTACCACTACTGTGCACGGTACACAGAACCACATATGGTGAACATCCTGCTCTCTAGTCACTACTGTTGTACGGTACACAGAACCACAATACATGTTGTCTCTACACACTACTGTGTACGGTACACAGAACCACATACAGCCTGCCCTCTCTACCACTACTGGTGTACGGTACACAGAACAACATGGTCTCGATCCTGTTCATCCTACCACTTTTAATGAGTGAAACTAGGAGTGCTCGGTAAGACAAAACTACATGCGAGTGTTTGGTTTAATACTGTGCACGGTACACTGATGATGTACAGGACTGCTCTTACATAAAGAGCACATTGAATCCTACTGCACCTATTATTGAGATTGGTACGGTAATGAACTTGAACAACTGTAAACTACATAATAGACTGAGATAATAAACAATCAAGACCACATTATCTACAGAAATTATATGGAATTGTATCTACGTACCAGAATCACAATCAAAGTATTAAAGTATTATATATCTAATAACTCCATATCAAGTGGAAATGTATCTACCAATACACAATATAAACCACATACAGCCTGTATATATATATATCTAATACTACTTCCATATAAGGAATTGATTTCTATCAGCTGTTCTCTACAATAGAGGAGTCATTAATCCTTGAAAATAGATTCTTATAACTACCATGATGCCAGAGGAAATGGTAATCACCAATATAGTATTATGTATTAGTATATCTATAATCCATATAGAAATGTAATATATATAATATAATATACTCCATATAAGGAAATGTATCTACCAATCACCAATGTATCTATCAGCTACAATATAGTATTAAGTATAATATATAACTCCCATATAAGGAAATGTATCTATCCACAATATAGTATTAAGTATAATATATCTTATACCATATAAGGAATGTTGTATCTATCACAATATAGTATTAAGTTATAATATATCTTATAACTCCATATAAGGAAATGTATCTATCAATCACAATATAGTATTAAGTATAATATATCTTATAACTCCATATAAGGAAATGTATCTATCAATCACAATATAGTATTAAGTATAATATATCTTATAACTCCATATAAGGAAATGTATCTATCAATCACAATATAGTATTAAGTATAATATATCTTATAACTCCATATAAGGAAATGTATCTATCAATCACAATATAGTATTAAGTATAATATATCTTATAACTCCATATAAGGAAATGTAATCTATCAATCACAATATAGTATTAAGTATAATATATCTTATAACTCCATATAAGGAAATGTATCTATCAATCACAATATAGTATTAAGTATAATATATATCTTATAACTCCATAGAAGGAAATGTATCTATCAATCACATATTATAGTATAACTTAAGTTGAAAAATTTCATACTCCATAACTCCATAGAAAATACATATAGCTTGTGTTGTTCTGAAATCGTTTAATGGTAATTATTATGGTACTTTATGTGATGTAAAAATAAAACGTATGTAGTGTTACAATCATTGTTCCTTTGAATAGGTGATGTGAAATAAATATATTTGTGTTTAAAAAAATGGGAGATAATGTGTATTTTGAGTTAAATTTGTGTGTGAAAAAAAAAGGTTTTGTGTGTAAAAAGAATATCTTGTGAGTGTTGATTTTGTTTTGTATTGTTTTTTCTTTTTATGTGTGAAAAAAGATGTGTGATTTTTTTTTAATTTGTGTAATAATTAGCAACATGGATATGATTTTTATTCCCCCCCCCCCCCCCCCCCCCCCCCCCTATTTGCTCCCCGATACGATATGTGTTTGGTACAGCTAATATAGCCAGTGGAGCCCGAGATTTACCTGTGGATTGGCGGATCCGGGTACTCGAGTCTTATAAAGATAACTAGCTTCAGCGGTAGAGCGTAAGAGGTATTATATACACGCATCGTTTCTCTCGTTGGTGTAGCAGGGCCTGTAAGAGGTCATTTTGTCTGAGTAATGTACCAAGCTCTTTCATAGAACTTTTTAAGTTTGCAGAACTAACAGTGGATCCTGGAATCCTCCGGACAAATAATCCTTTGATAAAAACTCAGCATATTTTCGTAACCCACGGTTTGGGTTCAAAGAACCACCCTGTTAGAAAAAGGCGTTCAGAAAGTGAGTAGTACTACAAAAAAAGTTAATAGAGGGATCATATATTTAGCTCAATGCAAAGTTCGGCTTGTTCTAAGGGTAAAAAATTATCTAGTATAGATAAATAAATGTTATTTTTTTCAAAAACTAGATTAATGCTTAAGACGTTCTACCCAACGAAGCCTATGGTGTGATTATTATGAACGAGTTCGTTGAATGATTTAATATTGTTTATCTAATGTATCCTTTGCAATTTAAAGTACTATTATGTTTAGACCCTTATTTTGTAAATAAAAAATATACGCTAAACATCAATGAAATGGAGTTCAATCTGTTGAAATGTAAGTGCCAAATTATTGTTATGCGCAACCACATAAAAATACAAAACGGTAAATATCAGAACCTTTACATTCCGGAAGTGTTGAACTTTGTATTTTCTTTGATGTTGGATCAACGATGTTTCATGTAACGCTTACTTATAAAGAGGCTAAATATACCGTTAGTGTAAAAGTTGACTTCAAGTATAGGCCCTTTTCAAGGGCACAGGGCAAAATTCAAGGCCTTTTACATAATTACATGGGAATAATATACGGCAACCAAGGGCACAAGTGTGACTAACAGATAGCGTGACATGGATTCTCTAGAAAAAAGAACATTCAGATTTCGTTTTTTTTTTTTTTTAAATATTCTGACACTTTAGGCAATATTGTATACAAGTTTAAAAATGTAAGGTAATCTTTTGAATTATGCATGAAGGTGGACCGAATGCGTAAAAGATCAAGAAAATTCAATGCCCCAAAAGTGGTGTTTTCTAGGCTTTACATGTATCCTCCATTTTTCTAGTAGCTCTATCTCTGTAGGGACAAACGGACAGTTTGGACAATAACAGTATTTGTTGATTTATTGCATCTCCTGAAAAAAATCCCAGCCCCCCCCCCCCCCCCCCCCCCCCCCCCCCCCCCCCCCCCTCCCCCTTTTCTATGGCACTTAAGGTCGAATAACGAATGATAATAGCAGCACGATTGTGCACAGTCACCAAAAGCAAAATAATTTATTTTTTTGTTTTAATTACACATATATAATAACCATGATTAAACAGTGTACATTGTGTGGCCGACCGCGTTTTCCGGGTGCATTTGATTGCTAAGTCCCGAAATTGTTGGGGAACTGCGGGCGGCACTGAACTCAAGAACGCGTTCTGTGATGAACTGTACAATTATTTAAGAAATGATATGCTTCCAGGTGGAGCGTGGCCAGGTAACCGACGATAAGAGATTCTAATTCCTGATGTCGTAGGTATAAGGACTTTATTTAGTGTTTTAACTATACGCCACGATTGAGAATAATAGTTACTGAATTTGGGATAATACAGTAGCTGTTTTTTTTCAATTGGAAAGGGAGTACAATTTTATATAATTACTGGACCCTATAAAGACCCAGGAACAAAAGCCAGATTATTGTGGTTATAAAATTATGTTCAGGTTGTTTAGAGAGGAGTATTTAATTTTCAAAATTATTTGTGTTGAAATTAACAGTCCCAACAGACGAAGTTATATCGGTTCAGACAAGCAAAAGACGTACATACTTGTCAGTTGTCCCTTGAGTCAGTTGATGGAATTTTGGGAATATGATGCTCCCTGTGAGTATTTTCCCAGGTGATCTCGTGGTGTTTTGTTGGATCTCTCGAGCTTAAAATAAAATTTCATCATTATCAAATGAAAATGAAAGCCATAGTTCCTGGTGTAGTATTGCTTTGGTTTTGAGATCAATCCGATTTTTGATCAATTTAGACGACCCCGTGTCCTATACGTGATATATGCCAAAAAACCTCGAAAATGTGGAGATTTTGGAGTGGCAATTTGGGGTGTAGTCTATGTGTAATATATAGATGTATCTACGCAACACCCTGTCCCATGAATGCTAGAGGTTGAGGTTTAACCTATGGTTGAAAACATGAAAAATTAAACTTGAAGTCTTATTCAGAAGGTAAGTACAATTGAAACCTTTGTTACCAAGTTTGAAGACCAAGTGTTAAATATTTATTACCAGATATTAAACGGAAGTGGCCAGATAATTGACTTTTTTTTTTTTATTTAATTTCAATGGGCCATAAATTTGCTAATTAAAGATCTGCCAAAAGTGGCGATCTAAACTAGGCTAAGTCCTTAAGGCATTTAACTAAAGTTACCAAGTTATTCACAATATTAGGTTTAACATTTGTTAAGTTAGCTTACACAGAAACTGCAGAAAATTGACATTAGTGGTAAATCAAAGGGCCATTAAGCTCTGATAACATAACATCCGCTGAAGGAGTTGATCCGCACCTGACCAGGGCACTTAAGGCATTCAACCTTATACCCCAAGTTTGAAGAAAACTACGGTTAATAGTTATTACAGAGATTATCTGATACCTAGCAGTGGCAGAATACTGACCTTTTTTCTATTTAAGCAAATGACCATATACTCCGCTTAAATAAGGTCTGCTGAAAGTCGACGTTCTGTTAATAAGTTTGAAGAAAACTCGGTGGTATATAGATGGTGGTTGTTACAGTTAAGTTGCACGGAAACGGTGAAGTGTTTACAGACAGACAGACAAAGCCATTGAATTAAAAGCCCTCCGTTTTCCCCAGGTCATATATTTCAGCACAATACAACAATAGAGGCCTACGTAGGTACACAAAAATACATAATGTTGGGTGTAGCGCCCCAAATTTGATGGAATTGGAATCATCAGAACTTGACGCTCCAAGTTTCCTGTATATGCCGGGCTCCAGGTTGTCTAGTGGCTCTCTGTGCTTCTTCAATAAAAATTCTAAGCGATCAGTTTCAATTATCCAATGACTTTTACAATCGGCCCATCAATGCGCCTGAACAGTCACAACACATGGACCAACTTTAAAGTTATGGTTCAAGCTAAGAGAACACGTGCACATAAAATTTGAGAGCAAGATCCCTTCATCCCCTTTTCTGAGTAAAAAGCGGTAGACAAAGAAAATTTTAAAACAGATGGTGGACGGACTAACGGGACTGTGAACGAATGCCGATTTGATTAGCACCCCCATCGTAAGATCAAATATAGAAAAGATAGTCTCCTTTATGTGACAGCTTATGAAAAAATTTCCCTTAAAAATCATCAAACTACCATCATAAAACGCTGTCGTAAAGTAATGGTTGCGTAAGCAGACAGTGACAGACAGACGTCAGGGTTAAACAATATCCCCCGCGGGCGCGAACTAGAATTGGTAACGGGGCAAAAACCGATGGTTTGGATCAATAGTCACTGACTATTAGAAGTTATATGTACAACCGTTTTGATGATTGACTAGTGCAGGAAGGGAATCATCCAAATCAACGTTCATGCTGAAATTTTGTCATGAAAAAAAGAAAAAAACTATTGAATACAAATGTTTAATTGTTGAGGTCATTAATTAAAACATTTACACTCCTTGTCCAATTTCAAAAACTCGATCGACCTTATTGTTAGATATATGGTTATAACCAAGTACAATTTTCTGAAAACCCAATTGTAGAACAGTTGGCCAGATAGTTGAAAATACAAAATGTGTCCCTGATAGAGGAATACTTGAAATTATGGTGATTATTTCTTAGCTCATACTAAAGTTAATGAATTCAAATCAATATTAGACTGCAAAAAACTAAGTTTAGAAGACTTTCAGGATGGCAGACAAAGATTAGTATGCGGGGGTCCAGGAGCCAAAGATTTATACAATACACTATCCCCCCGTTCCCCCCAAGTATGTTTGCTGGCCATAATTTGTGTGAGACAAAGACACATGGCAAGAACCTTAAGGACATAGTAGGCGGTCAAATATAAGGAAAATCATGGTGCGGGACAAAGAAGCCGGGCCCATGGCAAAAAAATAAGCTCAATGCAGCCCTTCAGGCCAGGTGACGACTAAAAATGTTAAATATGATTTAGATAGCTTAAAAATGAATTTTTAAAGTTTTGCAATTAAAATAATCCTCCATTAGTCATCGTGGCTAAAAAATAGTTGTCAGTCGACAGGGACCATAAAAATCACAAATATAGTCAAGAAATAATTGTAACTTAGGACAGTGGTACACAGAATGGAAAATGATATTTAGAGAGATGATTAATAGTTCTTTTTGAGCCTCCTGATAAAGAATGTTTTGAAGAGAACCGCATGGCAAGAAGGTCGGCCGCATCAGTTACAGAGATACCGCCCTCGCGAAGTGTCTCGATTATCTTAACCTGTATATGCAACTGCTAAATCAAGGGAAATCAGCCGCTCACGCTGATTTTGGGGAATTAAACCGGGTCTTGGACGTACACTAGGACAAACGCCTGTGAGGTATTTGGGTATTGGGGTATATAGCACAAAGAGTGGACCATAAATGTATTCCTAAAATGGTGTTTACGAGGAATTTTACAGATATTATACAGTTATACAGTTATGTGGACGGATTTAATTAGATAAAAAGGAAATATTGCAACTGAAATCATGCTAAATAGATAAGTAGATTATCGGATATAATATGTTATTGTATGTTT